>NC_057744.1:40282350-40325408 GCF_004010195.1 Chiloscyllium plagiosum | reverse complement strand
CCCCAAGAGCACTAGCAAACCTCCCCCCAAGGATACTGGTGCCCCTCAGGTTCAGGTGTAGACCATCCTGTTTATAGAGGTCCCACCGTCCCCAGAAAGAACCCCAGTTATCCAAAAACCGGAATCCCTCCCTTCTGCACCATCCCTGTAGCCACGCATTTAAGTGTTCTCTTTCCCTATTCCTCGACTCTCGATCATGTGGCACGGGTAACAAACCAGAGACAACAACTGTGTTCGTTCTAACTCTGAGCTTCCAACCTAGCTCCCTGAAAGCCTGTCTAAGATCCTCGGCACTCCTCCTACCTATGTCGTTGGTGCCAATGTGGACCACGACTTCGGGTTGGTCCCCCTCCCCCTCCAGGACCCGGAAAACACGATCAGAGACATCACGTACCCTTGCACCTGGGAGGCAACATACCAAACGTGAGTCTCTCTCGTTCGCACAAAACCGCCTATCTGTGCCCCGAACTATCGAGTCCCAATTACTATTGCTCTGCTCTTCTCCACCCCTCCCTTCTGAGCAACGGGGACAGGCTCCGTGCCAGAGGCCTGAGCCTTTCCTCAACCTTCTATCCATCTATCCTTCTATCCACCTCAATGATTCCCTTCTGAGCAACGGGGACAGGCTCCGTGCCAGAGGCCTGAGCCTTTCCTCAACCTTCTATCCATCTATCCTTCTATCCATCCTCAATGATTTGGACAAACATCTCCCAAACGTTTCTGTCCCTCACCCCTATATAATCCAAATCTTAAATAACTTCTCCTCATTCTCCATTCTAAATGCCATGACAACAGATCAGAAATCTGAACTAATTACAGAAATATTACACTTCGAATTCCAACAGTGTTTTTTTTCCTGAGAGGATAGCTTAGAAATGTCTGTGGATATAAATTCAGTGACTGTCTGGCAGAGTCTGCGTGGACCAGTACAGAGTTGGGGAAACTTCAGACAGAAAGACTGAAAGAGGAGATAATGGGAGGCTGACTAACCATCCCCTCGCAGAAGGAAGACATCTTCTGCAGGCATGTGTGTGTATTACCTTTCCAAAAAACAGGTTCAAAACTGACAGAAACTGAGTAAGTTAGTGACTTCACATCCTCATGAGTAGATTTGTGTGGTGTGGAGATTACAGTTTGAGAAGAGCACGAAGCACCCCTGCACTGCAAATAATGAAATGGAAAATATATTCTTTCACTCTGACTGCTGCCAGCCACCATTAAAAGAAACCAGACTTTTAATTGACTTGAAAAGCAAAGAATTCTGGCATCAACTTCACAATTATGAACATCCACCAGACCAGCACCATCCAATGTGATAGTCACAACATCTACTGTTCATGAAGGACACTATCCCCTCTCGTCTTGATCCTTTAACTAGTATAAAGAGTTTCTCCCTATCTACTCGAGAAGTATTATTAGGGCAGGGCAGTAGATGCAGTCTATGTGGATTTCAGTCAGGACTTTAATAAGGTTCCAAATGGTAGGCTGCTCTGGAAGGTTAGATTGGATTGAATCCAGGACAAGCTGACAAATTGGATACAAAATTGGCTTGATGATAGGAAGCAGGGGGTAATATTAGAAGGATGCTTGTTGGGCTGCAGGCGTGTGACTAATGGAGTGCCTCAGGGGTAGCTGCTGGGCCTATTAAAGTTTGTTACCTGTATCAATGATTTGGAAGAGAATGTGCAAGTCATGATTAATAAGTTTGCTGATGACACTAAAATAGGCGGTATCATGGACAGTGAGGAAGGTTATCAGAAATTACAGGAGGACCTTGATCAGCTGGGTGTGTGGGATGAGAAATAGCAAATGGAGTTTAACATAGATAAAGTTTGATGTCTTGCATTTTGGGAAGTTAAATCGAGGTAGGAGTTTCATGGTGAATGGTAGGGCCTTAAGGACTGTAGTGGAACAAAGGTATCTTGGAGTTCAGGTGCACGATTCTCTGAAAGTTGAGTCACCTGTAGACAGGGTAGTAAAGAAGGCTTTTGGCACACTGGCCTTCATCAGTCAGGACATTGAGTATAGAAGTTGGGAAGTTATGTTGCAGCTATACCGGACATTGGTGAGGCTGCACTTGGAGTATTGTGTTCAGTTTTGGTCACCTTGCAATAAAAAGGATGTTATTAAACTGAAAAGAGTGCAGAAGAAATTTACAAAGATGCTGCCTGGACTCAATGGTCTGAGTAATAGGGAGCGGTTGGACAAACTAGGACTTTTTTCTTTAGTGGGTAGGAGACTGAGACCTTATAGAGATGTATAAGATCATGAGAGGCATGGATAGAGTAAATGCACTCAGTCTTTTTCCCAGGGTTGGGGAATCAAGGACACTTAAAAAGAATTTGGACAAATACATGGATAGGAAAGGATTAGAAGGATATGGGCCAAATGTGGGGAATGGGGTTGATGTAGATGGCCATTTTGATCGGCATGAGCCAGTTTGGGCCAAAAGAACCTGTCTCTGTCCTGTAGGACTCTATGACACTACTCTTTATCCTATCTTTCATCTATCATTATAACTGACGTTCCCCATCCCTAGAACCATTCTTGGCAATCATTTCTGCATTCTATCCAATGCATTTTCATCCTTCCTATAATGTGGCACAAAGAACTGTACACAATACTCCAACTGAGGTCTAAAAGTTTTGAAGAAAAATCATATTCGATTTTAAATATTTAAAAAAGTCTACTTCTCTCTCCACAGACCTGCCAGACCTGCTAATTTTCTCCAGTTTTCTGTGTGTTTGTTTCAGATTTCCAGCATCTGCAGTATTTTTCTTGTATTCAAAGTCTAACAAGTGCCCTTAAACAAGTTCAACATCATTGTCTTGCTCTTGTACTCTCTTCCCCTATTAATAAAGCCAAGGAGACTATATGTTTTAATTATTGCTTTTTCCAGCAATGCTTTACTCCAGCACCTTCAATTTTGTCACCTCTAAACCTGACCATTCCAACACTGTTTTCTGCACAGCTGCCCACCAAAAACCTCACATGTCCATTATTACCTTCAGTCTGTCACTGACCCCTCCTCCTGCAGCTTCCAACTAATATAAGCTTCAATTCATCCATAACGCTGCAGCCTTATCATTACTTGCACTATTCAGCTCCCAGCCCTGTACTTGCTGGCTATCACTGATTTATACTCAGACAGTGCCTTGATTTTAAAGTTCTTCCCTTTGTTTTCAAATGCTATGTTCCCCTCCACCTCACCTCAATCCCCCATATCTCCATGAGCTCCTTCAGCCTGTTATGAACTGGCGAGAATCGGTTATCTCCTTTCTGTTCAACGTTCTCAGTTAATCACAACAAAGGTTCTGAAGAAGGGTCACTGGACCCAAAACATTAACTCTGCTTTCTGTAGTGATTGTAACAAGATCAGCTAGCTGGACTTCATAGAATATGAGTTCCCTCACTGGGGCTTTTAGCCTGCTCTAATCAGGGAGCCCTGGCTGACAGATAAAAAGGGGAGTGCCAGAGATAGCGACACTCTGAGAGCTGACTCTGAAGAGGCTGTACTAAAGTCAAGGATTGTTCATGTCTAAATAAAGATGTGATTCTGGTTTCTGTGGAGTTATTTCACTTTCTCTCCACAGATGCTGTCAGATCTGTTGAGTTTCTCCAGCTATTTCCATTTGCAAAACTGAATGAACTGTGGATGGTGGAAATCAGAATCAAAAACAGAAATTACTGGAAAAGCTCAGCAAGTCTGGCAGCATCTACGGAAAAATTCAGAGTTAATGTTTTGGATCCAGTAACCATTCCTCAGAATTGATGAGAGCAACATTGGAGGGGCTCAACATTGAGGGGCTTAACACTGGGAGCTCCCCAGGGCTGCATACTCAGCCCCCTAACTGTACTCACTGTATATCCATGACTGCATCACCAAATACTAATCTAATGCCATTTACAAGTTTGCTGATGACACCACCATTGTCGGTCAAATCTCAGATGGCTAAGAAACAGACTACAGATGGGAGGTGGAAGACCTGGAAAACTGGTGCACTGAGAACAACCTAGCTCTCAATGCTGGCAAAACCAAGGAACTCATTATTAACTTTCAGTGTGATATTATTCATGCCCCCCCTACATATTAACAGCACAGAGGTGGAACAAGTGGAGAGTGTCAAGCTTCTGGGAGTGGTCATCCACAACAAGCTTTCTTGGACTGTTCATGTGGACGCACTGGTTACAAAGGCCCAACAATGTCTCTTCTTCCTCAGGCAGCTGAGGGAATTTGGCCTGCCAACGAATACCCTTGCCAACTTTTATAGGTGAGCCATCGAGAGCATTCTGTCTGGATGTATCACTATGGTAACTGTACCATTCAAGATTGGAGACGGTTACAGAGAGTGGTGAACTCGGCCCGGACAATCACAAAGGCCAAACTCCCATCTATAGAATCCATCTACCAGGCCCGCTGTCAAGGAAAGGCCGCCAGCATCCTCAAAGATCCATCCTGCCCTGGCAATGTTTTTCAACAACCTCTACCATCGGGGAGAATGTACAGAAGCCAGAACACACGCACCAGCCGGTTTCGAAACAGTTTCTGCCCTACTATTGTTAGAATACTAAATGGACACAAAAACTCTTAACATTCTCCTGTACCTGCACTTTGTTTTTGCCACTGTTTATCTATTATTTACTTATCTATGCCACTTAACTCTGTGATCTGCCTGTATTGCTCGCAAGACAAAGCTTTTCACTATGCCTCAGTATGTGACAATAAATTCAATTTCATTCAATAGCTCAGAAAACATTGGTTTTTGTGAAGAAGTTAGGGTAGAAGGAAGGGATAAAGCGTAAACGATAGATGGAGTTAGAGCCTGAAAAAAGAGAAGAACAGTTGGATAGGCAAAGGAGTGGATAACAATCACCCTGGGTGAACAAATAGATACTAATGGGAACTGTTAGCGGCTAAACATTGGTTGTGTTTAATAGCAGACCATGTGATAACAAGGCCTGGTGTGTGGGGGTTGGGGTAAGGACATGGGAGAAGCTGTCTCAAGCCCTAAAACTGTTGAACTCGGTATTGAGTCTAGCGGGCTGTAGAATTCCCACGTGGAAAATGAGATGCTGTCCTTCCAGCTTGCGCTGAGCTTTGCTGTAGCACTGTTGCAAGCCTGTGACAGAGATGTTGGCCAGGGAAGAGGGTAGCATGTTGACGTAGCAGGCAACTGGATGCTCAGGGTCTTTTTTGCGGACAGAAGATGGATGTTCTGCGAAGCAGTCACTTGGTCTATGTCTTGTTTCCCTAATATTGAGGAGACCACATTGTGAGCAGCGAATACAGTGGACGAGATTGTGCGAAGTGTAAGTAAAGCACTGCTTCACCTGGAAAGCACGTGAGGGGCCTTGAATACTGAGGAGGGAGGAAGTAAACAGACAGTGTTACACCTTCTGCAGTTGCGGACGAAGGTGTCGTGGGGCTGTGGTGGGAGTGAAGGAGGAATAGACACGGGTGTCCTGAAGGAAACAGATCCTGGGTAAGGCTGACAAAGTCAGAGAAGGGAATGCGTCTAGTGGTGGCATCCTGCTGGAGGTGGCGGAAATGGTGACTAATGATCCTGTGATTGTGGATGCTGGTGGGATGGTAGGTCAGGACAAGGGGAACCTATGTGGGCGTCACGGTGGCACAGTGGTTAGCACTGCTGCCTCACAGCACCAGAGACCCGGGTTCAATTCCCGCCTCAGGCGACTGGCTGTGTGGAGTTTACACATTCTCCCAGTGTCTGCGTGGGTTTCCTCCGGGTGCTCCGGTTTCCTCCCACAGTCCAAAAATGTGCAAGTTAGGTGAATTGACCATGCTAAATTGCCCGAAGTGCAGGTGTAGGGGAATGGGTCTGGTTGGGTGTGCTTCGGCGGGTCGGTGTGGACTTGTTGGGAGAAGGGCCTGTTTCCACACTTTAAGTAATGTAATCTAATCTAATCTTTCATTATTGAGGCACCAAAGAGAAGGCATGAGGGCTGAAATGCAGGAGATGAGTCAGACCCAGCTGAGGGCTCTGCCAGTTATGGTGATGGGGAATCCTCAGTTGAGGAAGAAGGCCCCGTTGTCAAAGTTGGCATCATCAGAACAGACATTTCTATTTTTATTTGTTTCAGATCTCCAGTGTCCACAGTTCTTTGTTTTATTTAAGGTAAAGTTCTTTCTTAGCACAAGTTTATGCTGTGAACCATAAGGAGTCGATCCATGGGCTTCTTTAAAGAAAGAACAAATTGCTGTACGAGAGAAAAAAATACAAGTGCAATGTCAATATCCCTGGTGATGTTTCTCTGTGGCTAGCTCTGTGAGAACTAGACGCCCAGATGGAAGACAGCAGTTTGTCTTTGACTGCATGCCAAAATTCTCTCAGAACCTCCCTTGAATTACTGGTTCAGGTGTCTATTTCCATGGGGTTCTTTGAGTAGGTCCAATATGACAGCCATTGAGTCAATATCCAATACTTGGCATTTTGTTAATGACCTGGGACTGCGATAGTTTTTGATGGGTATCTAGATTGTAGCAAGTCTCTCTTATCACACCCCATAAGGGTGATTAATTTACTTTCTTGCACCCACCTTGAAAGACAGCTTTGCATTTTTAAGTTGTTTGTCTTGTCTCAGTCCAATTGCAACAGGTCCAAATGGTTAAATGTTTTTAAAATCACACTTCCAAAACTAAAGGGGTACAGTATCATGTTAATAATAATAATGGAATTCTATGAGATACCTATACTCTCTAATTCTTGAGCATCACAGTTTTAATCACTTTACACATAAAAGCAGAAATGTTTGGAGAAACTCAACAGGTCTGACAGCATCTGTGAGGAGAAATCAGAGTGAACATTTTGGATCCAGTTAAAAATCACACAACACCAGGTTATAGTCCAACAGGTTTAATTGGAAGCACACCAGCTTTCGGAGCGACGCTCCTGAATCTTTGTACACCCCAGTCCAACATCGGCATCTCCAAATCATTTTGGATCCATAACCCTTCTTCAAACTTCCAGAATATCCAAAACATTATCTTTGCTTTCTGCCCATAGATACTGTCAGGACGGCTGAGTTTTTCCAAAAAATTCTGCTTTTGTTTGGGATTTCCAGCATTTGCAGTTCTTTGTTTTTTTCTTCTTGTTTAATCATTCTTCTATTGGTGACCATGTCTTCCAACGCAGCAACTCAAACATTCCCTTCCTAAATAACCCTCTCTGCCTCTCCTTACTTTCCTTCATTGCAGCATTGCTTAAAACCTATTGCTTTGTCCAGAGTTTGGTCATCTGTCCTAATATCTCTTTAAGTGGCTCAGTGTCAAATTTTGCTTAATCACACAGTAGCAAAGCCTCTTGCAATGTTTTACTCAAGTGCAAAATTGCCAGTGGTTGTATCTAATGGTAGACTTAGACTTAGATTACTTACAGCGTGGAAACAGGCCCTTCGTCCCAACAAGTCCACACCGAATCTCCGAACAGCAACCCACCCAGACCCATTCTTTACCTAACACTATGGGTAATTTAGCGTGGCCAATTCACCCAAACTGCACATTTTTGGACTGTGGGAGGAAACCGGAGCACCCAGAGGTAACCCACACAGACACGGGGAGAATGTGCAAACTCCACACAGACAAGTTGCCTGAGGCGGGAATTGAATCCAAGTCTCTGGCACTGTGAGGCAGCAGTGCTAACCACTGTGCTGCCCATGATTGGTTAAAACCTTAACATGATCACCTCAGTTTAGAAGTTAGATGCTGTAAGAAATCATATGGGTAAGAGGGATGGGTATTAAATTTCAAAAGGGCAAACAGAAGCAGCTTTTCAGACAGAGGCCAGGAGTTGGCAGATTCTGGGCTGAATGGAATGTGATAGTCACTGTGGAAACAAGCCTGAGAGCAGCCGTGTGCAGGCACACCCTTTCCTCAGTCGCTGAAATCATTACTTCAGTTAATCTGTTTGCGAACATGCCAGATCCAGATTAGCTTCCTGTTTAGGAAATAGAACAATTATTCCACCAAAGCACACCCAACAGCAAGGATTAGCAGCATTTGGAATGCTTCACCTCCCGCGCAGGTAACTGTGGGTTTTCCTGGCTAATGGAAAGCCCTCAAAAGAGATGAATAATCACAATATTAGTTGTGAGGCATATTCCAAACTAACAAGTGAAAACATTGGCACCTCTCAGTTCATTACTTAATTCTGGCTGTTTGCTTTCCATGGATCATGAAGTCTTGCTAGTATTCTGAAGACCCCTTTTGACTGACAAGAGGTTAAGGTTCTCATTAACCCTTGTGAAGTGATGAAGAATGTTAACCTACATTAAGCCATTATATGTTGAGTGACAGAATCACTCGGTGTCAGCATCGATTTGTGAACGGGAAATCATGTTTGACAAATTTACTGCAAATTTTCAAAGGTGTAACCAGTAGAGTTACTATGTGGGAGCCAGTTGACTTGATTTTCAAAAAGCATTTGATATGTCCCACATAAAAGATTCACATGTAAAATTAAAGCACGTGGGATTGGGAAAGTCTAATGATATGTGCAGAGAACTGATTGACAGATCGGAAAAAAGTAGTGGAAATGGGTTTTTTATCCAAGTGCTAGATGTTACAAATAGAGTACCACAGGTATCAGAGCTTGGATCCAAATTATTCACGATCTCTATTAATGATTTCGATGAGAGAACTAAATGTAATATCTCTAAGTTTGCAGACCACACAACGCTGGCTGGGAAGATGAGCTGTGAGGAGGGTGCAGTGATGCTTCAGTATGGTTTGGACAAATTGAATGAATGGACAAATATATGACAGATGAAGTATAATGTAGCTAAATATGAGTTATCCACTTTGGTAGCAAAAACAGAAAGGCAGTTTATTTTCTGAATAGCAACACATTGGGAAAGGCTGGCAGAGCTGTGATTGTACACCAGTTGCTGAAAGTAAACATGGAGGTGGAGCAGGCAGTGAAGATTGTAAATGGTATGGTGGCCTTCACAGTGAGGGGATTTGAGTACAGGAGCAGAGATGTCTTGCTGCAATTGTATATGGCTTTGGTGAGACCACACCTGGAATACTATGTGCAATTTTGGTCTCTTTGTCTGAGGAAAGATGTTCTGGCAATGGAGTAACAAAGATTTACCATACTGATTGCAGGGATAGCATGATTGACATATAAAGAGAGGTTGGATCAGTTAGGACTATATTCACTGGGGTTTAGAAGAATGAGGTTGGATATGTTAGAAACTTATGAAATTCAAACAGGACCGGACAGAGTAAATGTAGGAAGGTTGGTCCAGATGACCAGGGAATCCAGAACCGGGGTCACAGATTAAGGATACGAGATAGGATAAATTTCTTCACCCAGAGAGTAGTGAGTCTGTGGAATTCTCTGCCAAAGAAAGCAATTGGGAACAAAACAATGAATGTTTTCAAGAATGAATTAGATATATTCTAAGGGTATGGAGTAGAAAGTGGAAACATGGGTATTGAGTTGGATGATTAAACATCATCATATTGAACAGCAGAGCAGCAGCTTGAAGGCCGAATAGCGCAACCCTGCTCCTATTTTGTACCTTAACTTTGAGGGATCTATGTATGTGGACCCCAAGATCCTGCTTTTCCTCCACACTGCCAAGAATCCTGTCTTTAATCCTGCATTCAGCATTCAAATTTGACCTTCCAAAATGTATCACTTCACATTTATCCAGGTTGAACTCCATTTGTCACTTCTCAGCCCAGCTCTGCATCCTGTCAATGTCTTGCTGTCGTCTGCAACAGCCCTCCACACTACCTACAACACCACCGACCTTTGTGTCATTGGCAAACTTACCAACCCTTCCACTTCTTCATTCAAGTCATTTATTAAGACTCCAAAGAGCAGAGGCTCAAGAACAGATCCCTGCGGGACACCACTGGTCACCAACCTCCAGGCGGAATACTTTCCATCCACTACCACTCGCTGTCTTCTTATGGCCAGCCAATTCTGTATCCAGATAGCCAAATTTCCCTGTATCCCATACTTCCTAACTTTTTGAATGAGCTTACCGTGGGGAACCTTATCAAATGCCTTACTAAAATTCATATACACCACATCCACTACTCGACCTTTGTCAACTTGTCGCGTCACATCCTCAAAAAACACAAAAAGGCTTGTGAGGCATGACCTGCCCCTCACATCTTTAATCAAACTATGTTTTTCTGTATGGTCATAAACCCTATCTTTCAGAATCCTTTCCAGTACCTAGCTTACCATGTAATTCCCAGGGATTCCCTATTCCCTTTCTTGCAATTCCAATTTGGGTTTGGGATTGTAGACAGCGTGTATTAGGTGTTAGTGTCTTTTATTCTGGGTGTTGGAGTCGGTCGGTTTAAACAGGGCTTGGTGTAGTAATGGATCTTTCAGTCACTAAGGGTGTTCTGGGGGTGGACAAAGTGACTTTGAGGGTTTTACAAAAGGTGAGCAAGGCAAAGCTGTTGGAACTGGCAGACAGGCTGGAGTTGAGATCGCCTTCATCTGTGAGAAAAGGAGAGATAATTCCAACAACAGCTCAGCATTTACATTTGCTGGAAATGTTATCAGAATCTCTGGAAATGGCTGGAATTCAATTGGAAATGAGAGAGCTTTAACATGGAAAAGAATGGAAACAGTTTAAATTACGATTAAAAGCAGACAAAAGTGAAAAAATGCAAACGGCTTTAGCAGAAAAAAAACAAAAGGAAAGAAAAGAAAGGGCTGAGCATAACGAAAAGGAAAGGACAGAATCACTGTAGCAGAACAGAAAGAAGAAGAGAGAGCGGAAAAAGAGCAATAAAGAGAGAATTTGACCTTCAGAAACTGGCACTTAAACAGGAAAGTTGGTTAAAAAGGATG
This sequence comes from Chiloscyllium plagiosum, assembly GCF_004010195.1. Lineage (NCBI taxonomy): Eukaryota > Metazoa > Chordata > Chondrichthyes > Orectolobiformes > Hemiscylliidae > Chiloscyllium > Chiloscyllium plagiosum. The sequence goes on along the minus strand of NC_057744.1, from coordinate 40,314,567 downwards.
GAGGTGAAGGTAGAAGGTAGGCTTAGTGAGGAGAACAGTGAGGATGTGCAAACCCATCACAGCTAAGGGCTGGTGGGGATCTGTTCAATTACATCCAAACATTGCCTTAATTTGAGGAGAAGGATGTAGAATACGTTTTCATCGCATTTGAGAAAGTGGCTAAAGAAATGAAGTGACCAGTGACCATGTGGGTTTTGTTGATCCAAATAAAGCTGGTATGTAGAGCTAGTGAGGTATTTGCCTCACTATCAGAGGAGGTATCTGGGGAATATGAGGAGGTGAAGAAAGCCATTTTAAGTGTATATGAGCTGGAGCCAGACGCCTGCAGACAGGGTTTCAGGAATCTAAGGAGGGACCCTGGTCAAAGATACATTGAGTTTGAAAGGATCAAACAAAACAATTTTGATAGGTGAATAAGGGCATGAAAAATAGATCGAACATATTGCTCAGGCAATTAATTTGGAGGAGTTAAAAAATTCACTTCCTGACAGAGTGAGAGCTCATGTGGAAGAGCAGAGAGTGAAAACGGTAGGATTAGCAGCTGATAATCATGAGTTGATACATAAATAAAATTTTGGATTCCAACATCGATTTCAATCCATGAGGGATAGAAATTAGGGAAAAGAGTAATCCTCATGTGGTAAGGGAACATTAGATCTTAGTGAAGATCATAAAGATAAGTTACCACAGGGTAAAAAGGAAATCCTTGAAGGGGACAGAGAAGTTAAAAAGCTCCAGTATTTTCACTGCAATAAAGTAGGCCGCATGAAATCACATGTTGGTGGGTCAGAAAAAGCACAAGGAAGACAGATGTGTGATAACAGGATAAGCCAGTGAACTTTGTTGGAGTGGTAATAAAAAGTACAGTGGAAGCTAAAAAGCTGCACCAGAATGTACAACCTGATCAGAGGTTGGTTAAGGTGAATGTGCCAGATCTTAACCCATTTACTCGTAAAGTTTACTTACATAGCTCAGGAGCAGCAGGAAAACAAGTTAGAGTATTAAGAGATACAGGGTCATGTCAATCTTTGATGTTGAGTGATGAGGAGATATGTAACTCAGAAGGACTATTGCCAGAAAAAGTGCTAGTACGTGGAATTCACTTATGTTGAGTGAGGTTAGAGTGTCCAGTGAAAAGTGAAGAAGTGGTGGTAGGAGGACTGGATGACCTCTTGGCACCAGGAATATCATTTGTCCTTGATAACGATACAGCTGGATCACAGGTATAAGTGCCGCCCATTGTGTTTGAAAGGCCAGTGTAAAATCAGGCATCTGGGGTATTGCAGGAAGCATATCCTGGGATTTTTCCTGATTGCATGGCAACAAGCTCACAGTTACCAGCTGAAACAGGAGGAGAAATCACAGAACACAGATAAGGGAGTTAAAGTAGAATTTTCAGAGACTATGTTTGATCAAATGGTTGAGACAAAGCAGATTATTGGGCAGTTTTCCCATACCATCAATGAAGACAGAGTTACTACACTTCCAGGGATTGAATGGGTTTTGCCGGAAGTTCATACTGAAATTTAGCAGTTGGCTAAATTATTGAATTACTACAGAAATGCAGGAAGTTTCAGTGGAAGGCAGACTGTCAGAAAGCATTTGATAGCCTGAAAGCTGTGTTAACCACTGCCCCAGTATGAACCACACCTAATTACGCAAAGCCATTCAAGGTGGCTTTTGATATAAGTGATGTGGTGTTAGTGCTGTACTCTTAGAAGAAGACAGGAAGATAGAAAGACCTATCAATACTTCTCCAGGAAACCGAACATTCATCAAAAGAAGCATTCAACAACTGAGAAGGAAACCTTGAGATTGGTGTTGGCGTTACAACATTTCAACACTTACATTAGTAGTAATGTGTGTGAGACAAGTATATATATTGATCATAACCCATTAAAGTTTTGGAGAAATTTAAGGACAAAACTTTAAGGACTAAATTTGTTATTGGAGCTTGCTATTGCAGCCATTCAATTTGAAAATTATACATGTGGCAGGATGCGAAAATGTTATGGCCAACACATTGTCGAGACTTGAATGAATAAACAAAGGTGTTAGTGGCAGGAGTAAACAGACTGAAAAAGAATGTAGTAGGGCATGTTTGCATGGTTATACTGAATTAGTGTACTCACAGAGTAAGACAAAGTGATTTAAAATGAAGCCATTTTTGTATTGGAGGTGTGACAATGCTATCACTTTAAAAAGGTTATTTTGTCCTTTGTTTTTTCTAAGATCAGAGGTGTCAATATGTCTGGACTGGAGCCTAGTTTAACAATGGCAGGGGAGTTCTCCCAGTTCTGTTTTTTCTAGGTTATTTTAATTGTAACAGTAAGAAGCTGCCTGCAATAGCAGAAAGGTTTCAAGCTTCACCAGATGGTTCCTGACTGGCTTTCTCTTTGAAATCTCTTTTACCTGTAAGAACCTGTGTTTGAATTTACTTTTTGCCAAAAGCTGTGTTTATGGAATGTTGTGGGAATTGGGCCAGTTCCTCAGTTAAGTTGCTCCATCGAGTTGGATGGTTTTCAGATGGTTACGTTATTCTAAATTCTGTTTTCCTTTGTTGGTGTTTCAACTGTAGTGTTTCAATAAATACTGTTTTGCTTAAAGCCAAGTGGTTTGACCAGCTGCACCATACCTGGAACATCGACTTCACATGTACCTTTAAAATAAGCGAAAGTAAGAGTTCTGGGCTCCCTTCTTGGAATATTTTGAGGGGGTCTGGCCTGGTCCATAACAACCTGCTCTTGCAGTTAGATAAGGATTCCCAGAAGCATGGTCCAACAATACCTATGAGGATTAGCAGCAATATATGATCCCTCCATTTGGGGTATCATCAGCCTGTGCCATTTTTCAGTAGATAATGGAGAGTTCTGCCCCTTGTCTAGTTGTGACATCTACTTATTCATTGAAAAAGTTTTCTTGAGCACAATGAACGAATTCCTCCCCATCCAAGCCCTTAATACTATGGTAATCTCAGTCTATGTTTGGAAAGTTAAAGTCCCCGACTATTACGACACGATTCTTCTTACAGCTGTCTGCGATCTCCCTGTATATTTACTCCTTAATTTCCCAAGGACTATTGGCGGGGGCTTTAGTACAATCCTGTCAAAGTGATCACCACCTTCTTTTGTTTCAGTTCAACACATAGATCTTCACTATCTTCAACAGAGTGAGTAAAGACAGCATTTCTCTTTCCCTATAGGGCATTACTAAACCAGTTGGATTGCTACGACAATTGACGATAGTTTCTGGGTTGACATTACAGTCATAATTCCTTATATTTATTAAGATGAAGTTCTATCATGATAGGATTTGACCTGGGTCCACAATAATACTTCTGAAGTATCTTGATATGGAGCTGATTCAGTGTCTGGTTTCCTGACTCATCTAAGAATCCAAGATAACATTTCTGTTCCAATTACCCAATAAACCTTAATTTTCTCATTTATCATTTAGTGAAATACTAATTTGTCTCTGTTTGGTCCTTAGAAAATGGAAATACAGAAAGACAAACTGAGAGTGGTGGACTACATTAACTTGAAATCGCTAATAAATTGTGAGATCGTCCATTTGTTTGTGATGGACACGGGATAGCACATTTGCGCTGTGGGAAGATTGAAGGAACTATGGATGAGCAGAGTCAATTGTGTCTCCAAGCAACAGAAGGTATTCTGGAAAAAGGTATAAAAATTATGTATAGGTGTGTGTGTGTGCGTGTGTGTGTGTGCATGCGTGCGTGTTGGGTGTGTCTATGCTGTATTGTGTGTGCGTGTGCGTGTGTGTGAATTGCTCGTGTGTGTGTGTGTTTATAGACCTCTATAAGGTCACCCCTCAGTCTTTTGTTGGGTGTGTCTATGCTGTGTTGTGTGTGTGCGTGTGCATTTGTGTGAATTGCTCGTGTGTGTGTTTATAGACCTCTGTAAGGTCACCCCCCAGTCTTTTATTCAGGTTCAACAGAGGAACAACATTTGTGTCCCTCCAATCATCTGGTAACTATTCCAGTGGAGAATGAGGATGCAAAGATCATCGCCAGAGTTGCAGCAATCTCATTCCTTGCTTCCCATAGTAACCTTGGATATATCTGGTCCGGCCCTGGGGACTTATCTATCTTGATGCTTCCCAGAATTTCCAGCACATCCACTTAATATCAATTTGTTCAAACTATTAACCTGGTCACTGGTGTTCTCACTATCAACAAGATCCCTCTCTCTAGTGAATACTGAAGCAAAAAACCTGATTTAGGGCCTCTCCTACCTCTTCAGACTCCAGGCACAAGTTCCCTCCACTATCCCTGATCGGCCCTAACCTCTCTCTGATCATTCTCTTTGGGTTTTCCCTTATCCTTCCCACCAAGGCTTTTTCATGCCCCCTCCTAGCTCTCGTCAGTTCATTTTTGAGTTCTTTCCTAGCTACCCTGTAATCCTCTAAAGCTGCGCCAGATCCTTGCTTCTTCAACCTTAATTAACCTTTCATCTTCCTCTTGACGAGAAGCTCCTCTTCTCTTGTCATCCAAGACTCCTTCACCTTACCATTCCTTGCCTGTCTCAGTGGGACAAAGTTATCTAACACTTGCAACAAGTGCTCCTTAAACAGGCTCCACATTTCTGTTGTGCATTTCTCATAGAACAATTTTTCCCAATTTATACTCCACAGCTCCTGCTCCTCTAAGTTTCAAGGCATGTACATCTGTACCCCTTGTGAACCTAAAGATCTCTGCATGTGAACTCTCCTCCTCTCTTAACTCCTGCTGAGTTCTCTGGACCTCATTAAGTTTTCGAGGAGAAAGTGAGGACTGCAGATGCTGGAGGTCAGAGCTGAAAATGTGTTGCTGGAAAAGTGCAGCAGGTCAGGCAGCATCCAAGGAGCAGGAGAATTGACGTTTCGGGCATGAGCCCTTCTTCAGGACTGACCCCTTCTCCAGCAACACATTTTCAGACCTCATTAAGTTTCCCAACTATATAGAACACAAACAATGGTTCAGGAACCAAAGGAAAAATGAAGTGTAAAATATCTGCTGATCATCTCTTGAGGATTTCATTTGGAATAGGTCACTATCCCCTTAAATACCACTGGAACGTGCTGTTTCCCAAACTCTTTTGTCTATGGTTTGATGGTGAGGTCGGGAAACAGCAGGGGCAGCCCTGGCACATATGAAAATACCCTTTGGGGCCTCTTTCTCTGGCGTGGCACACAGGAGTGTTGTGCCTCCCATTTGAAAACTGCAACAAATCCATCCCGTTCACTGAAAACAAGTCAGCTTTATGGAAACAATAATGATCTCCTAGATACGGTAATTGTTAAACTTTTGCTGTTAACATGAAAAAAAACTCTTTAATTCAAATTTGATTGTTTAACCAGCCTGTGCCACTTGAGAAATTCTGTCCAGGCTGAAGCTGTTGCTAAGCAACAATGTGGCCTAATTGTCAGTGTTGAGGCCTGTCTTCACCTCCTTCAGTCTTTGGAGAGAATATGACTGTAATTGGATGACACAGCAGGGAGGTAGTAAACTGTGAGTGGTTGCATTTATTACTTCCTCTGCAAGGAAGTATCGAGCCAAAAGCTGTAAGAACTATGAATAAAAAGTCTCTAGTAATTTGATGATAAGTCACCAGATTGAAGCACTGAGGAAGAAATGTCCCAGAGGTGAGGTCCCTCTTGTTTAACTCATTCACAACTCACTGCCATTGGAACACAGCTTTTTAACAATCAGGCATACAAATTCCTCAGAGATTGGTACATGGTGAAGAACATCAGGTCCAAGAATGCCAGGCATCCAATCTCAGTTTCCTACAGGATTGGCTAAGCTGGAGGAGGAAGTTTGCTGGTACCTCAATGTCAGGAATGAAGAGATCTGAAAGTGTCTAGCGTAACTCTGACAGGTGTATGATGACAGCAACAGTTTGGGATTAGGGTACAGTGTGCCTCCAATATGAGGTGAAGCACAAGCTGCAGAACTGCAGTGCCAGCTCTGACCAGATAAAGACCTCGGTGAAACTGAAGAGAGATTATTGTCCCTAAACCAGTTCCACTGAATCTTCTCAGCTATAGGGAATGTTAGAAATCTCACCGCTCTCGGTGACTGGGGACTGGCATTCACATTGTTAATTATTTCTTAGAATGTGAACAATTAGTTGCCGCTCAATAGTAATCCTGGTAGAATGGCGGTCTTACAGAGAAATAGATTCATGCAGCATGGAAACAGACCCTTCAGTCCAACTCAACCATGCAGGTCAAATTTCCTAAACTGAACTATTCCCATTTACCTGGATTTGGCCCATAATCCCTCTAAACCTCTCCTATTCATGTTCCTGCCCAAATGTCTTTTAAATGTTGCAATTTTACCTGTCTGCACTGCTTCCTCTGGCAGCTCATTTTATTTTTGTGAAATAGTTGTTCATCAGGTTCCTTTTAAATCTTTCCCTCTCACCTTAAAACCCTCTAGTTTTGAACTCCCCCACCCTAGGAAAAATATCTTCGCTATTCACCTTATCTATGCCCTTTATGATCTTAAAAATTTCTATCAGGTCACCCCTTTCCCTATGCTTCAGGGAAAAAAAAAAGTCCCAGTCTATCCAGAGCTCAAATCTTCCAGTCCCAGTAACATAGAACATAGAACATTACAGTGCAGTACAGGCTCTTCGGCCCTCGATGTTGTGCCGCCCTGTCATACTAATCTGAAGCCCATCCCACCTATACTATTTCATGTATGTCCATTTGCCTGTCCAATGATGACTTAAATGCACTTAAACTTGGTGAATCTACTACCGTTGCAGGCAAAGCATTCCATACCCTTACTATTCTCTGAGTAAAGAAACTACCTATACTTGGAAAAAGGCTCTCCCTGTCCACCCTAACATCCTTGTCAATCTTTTCTGCACCGTTTCCAATTTAAGAACATCCTACCAATAGCAGGGTAACCAGAACTGTATGCCATACTCTAAATGTGGCTTCACCAATGTCCTGTACAGCTGCAAATTGGTGTTCCAATTCCTATATTCAATGCTCTGACCAGTGAAGGAAAGCGTGTCAAAGGCCTTCTTCACAACCCTGTCTACCTGTGACATAGCTTTCAAGGAACTAATTATCTGAACCCTGAGGTTTCTCTGTTTGACAACACTCCCATCTTGACTCGCTACAGTCCCAGCTGCTATTGGCTTGTGATGTTGTGATACACCCAAGTGTGGTTTGCTGGGCCTCTTCAAAAAGCAGAGAAGATCTGTCCTTTGTTGTGGGACTGGAGTCACATATATACCAGACTGGGTGAGGCTGGCAGGTTTCTTTCCCAAAATAACATCAGCGAACCAGTTGGATTTTTATGACGAGTTCAGAATTTCAGAGACAGTTTTTCTGATAGCAACTTGTACTTTCCAAACATTTCCAATTAGGGTGGAATTTGAACACTCATTGTTAACAACCCTGTATTAAGCACATAATACAGTCCAGCCAATGGTCCTGCAATGTCGTTCTCATTTCAGTCCAATATTAGCCCTAGCAGCAGGTGGATAGAATAAAGATGTCGTGTCCGTCTGGAGTGGAGTGCTCCCTGTCTGGCTGGAGGACATTACCCTCTGTCTGTATCTCGAATAGTGCCACCATGCTGTATGGAACTGGGAGCCTTTCTAGAGTAGAGCTCTGTCCAGAGCTGAGCTCCCAATTTCTGGCTGGAACAGAATGTCCCCTGTCTTTGCAGAGTACAGTGCACCTCTTGTCTGGAGCCAAGCACCCTCTTATTGGTCTGGTGCAGAAACATCTATCTGTATGAAATAGAGTTCTCCCTGGCTGGCTGGAGTTGAGCTCCCCTGTCAGTGCAGAGTGAAGCTCCCCCTATCTGACTAGAATAGAGTATCCCCTTTCACTTTGGAGTAAGTTATCCCTTGTCTGTTTGAAACAAAACACTTCCTTGGAGTGGAGTTCCCTCTGTTTGTCTGTCTGGATTTGAGTGCCCCCTATCTCTCTAGACTGGAGTGTAGCTGTCTTTCCAGAACGGGCTCTCCTGTTTAGAGTAAAAGTACGTCCTTTCTCTTTGGAGTATATCTCCTCCTTTCTGCCTGGAGTGTACCTCCTCCTGTCTGTTTGGAATGGAGAATCATAGAATCATAGAATGATAAAGAAGAGGCCCTTTGGTCCATCACATCCGTTACAACAAATATCTATCACCGCCTACACTAACCCCACTTTCCCACAGTCCACTTATAGCCTTGAATGTTATGACACTACAGGTGCTCATCCAAATACTTTTGTTTTAGAGATTATGATGTTTCCTGCCTCTCCTATCCTTCCAGCAGACATTCCAGATCCCTACCACCATCTGGGTGAAAACAATTTTCCTCAAATCCCACGTAAACCTCCTGCCTTTCACTTTGAAATTATTCTCTCTTGTTATTGACCCTTCAACTGCTTTTTATTCACCCTGTCCATCTCCTCATAATGTTTTACACTTTTGCCAGGTCCCCTCAACCTTGTCCACTCCAAAGAAAACAACCCAACTTATTCAGCCTCTCTTCATAGCTACACTATTCCATCCCAAACAACATCCAGGCGAATCTCCTCTGCAACTCCTCCAATGCACTCACATCCTTCCTGTAGTGTGGTGACCAGAACTGCACAAAGTGCTCCAGCTGTAAGCTAACCAAGTTCAGTATAGTTCTAGCATAAACTTTCTGCTCTTATAAATAAAGGCAAGTGTCATGTATGTCTTCTTAACTACTCTATTAACCATTCTTGCCACCTTAGGGACAAGCCTCCCAAAATCCCTTTGTTCCTGTGAGCTTCTTAGTGTCCTGCCATTTATTGTATACTCCCTTGACTTGATCCTTCTTCCAAAGAGCATCATCTCATATTTCTCAGGGTTAAATTCCATCAGGCATTGATCAACCCAACTGACTGATCTGTTTATAGCTGCCATAACCGAAAAACATTTTCCTCACCGGCCAACCAATCTTTGTGTCACCCACAATTTTTTTTATCATCTCTCCCACGTTCTCATCCAAATCGTTTCTGAATATCACAAACAATAAGGGTCCCAGCACTGATCCCTGTGGTACACCGGACTCCAGTCACACAAACAGCCTTCCACCACCACCCTCTGTCTCCTGTCACTCAGCCAATTTTGGATCCATCTTTCCCATGCAAGACCTTGTCACGGACCATGCTAAAATCCAGAAAAATTACATCAACTGCATTAAACTTGGTCAACTCCTCGAACAAATCCTATTTGCTGACTATCGCAGATCAAATCTTGCCTCTCTAAATGGTGATTAATTTTCTCCTTCAGTATTTTATCTAATAGTTACCCAAACACTGATGTATGAGGCTCACTTGTCTACAGACCTATTGATCTATCCTTGCCATCCTTATTGGAAAGTGGAACCACATTTGCTGTTGTTCAATTCTCTCGTACCTCCTCTGTGGCCAGGAACGATTCAAAAATTTGGGGCAAGCCCCCTGAAATTTCCTCCATCATGTCCCACAGCAGCCTAGGATACAACTCATCAGACCTGGGGATCTGTCCAGTTTTAAATCCGTCAAAGGCTCCAATACCTCATTGATTCTTATAACAACTTACTCAAGAACTTCACTATCCACCTTCTCGAATTTCTGTACTTACATCTTCCTTTTCCTAAGTAAAGACTGATGTGAAATATTGATATAACACTCTATCAATGACTTCCAGTTCCACACAAAGATTACCCTCTTGGTCCCAAATTGGTCCTACACTTTTCCTGGTTATTCTCTTTCCCTTCATATGCTTCTAGAATATTTTGAAATTCTCCCTAATCTTCCTGCCAGTGTTTTCTCATGCCCTCCCTTTGCTCTCCTAATGGCTTCAGTTCCCCCTGCACATTCCATACTCCTCTAGAGCCTCCATTGTTTTATTCTCTTTGAACCAGTTATATATCTCTATTTTTCCTTTTCTCCAGTTCTGAATATTCCCAGATATCCAGGCTTCTCTAGGCTTGTTGCTCTATGTTTCACTCTAACTTTCTCACCCAGTATCTTTTTGAACGCCTCCCACTGTACTGCTGTAGATTTACCCCCAAGTAGCTATGAAAAGTCTATTTTGGCCAGATCATGCCTGATTTTAATCAAATCTGCCTTACACCAATCCAAACCTCTTTTCACAGACCATCTTTTTCTTGTCAATAACAAACTTAAAACATATGATGTTGTTGTCGCGATCACAAAAGTGCTCCCCACTGTCACCTCGAACACCTGTCCAGCCCTCTATAAACCCTTTTACACTATAATTACCCCAATTAATTTGTGGAAATTGAATCTCCTAATATAATTATCCTATTATTACTTTTGCACACCTCAGTGAATTACCTACACATCTGTTCTTCAGTTGCCCTCAGTCTGGCAGCCTACAGTACAGTCCAAACAATGTAACTTCCCCTTTTTATTCCTAATTTCTCCCACAAAGCCTCATTTGATGATTCTTCCAAAATATCATCCCTCCTTACTGCAGTAACTGATTGCCTAACTGATAATGTGATCTTCATTTTTGCACTCTCCCCTATCCTATCTGAAGATCTTATACCCCAGACTGAGTTGACAGTCTTGTCTCTGCCTTAATTACGTCTCTGTGATGCTAACAAATTCGCAATGCCATGTGTCAATCCATGCCCTTAATTCATCTGTGTTAGCCCTAATGTTCCCTGTATTAAAGTGGAAACAATCTAGTTGCACCTTATTCCTTGAGACACAATATGGCTAAACTTGCTCTGCCTTGATTTCTTTCCTAAGGTATGTTGTGTCATTATTGAACAAAAGTACTGTGTCCTCTGCCCCTGCTGAACTAGTTCAAACACACAACAGCACTAACAAATGTTCCCACAAGAATGTTAGTCCCATTCTGACTCAAGTGCAGGCTGTTCCACTTGTAGAGTCCGAATCTCCCAGAAACAGCTCCAATGATCCAGAAATTAAAAACCCTCCCTCCTGCACCAACTCTTCAGCCACACGTTCGTCTGTCCAATTCTCCTATTCCTGTCCAATTCTCCTATTCCTGCACTCATTGGCACATAGCCGCACCAAGAATAATCCTGAGATTATAACCTTCAAGGTCCTGCTTCTTAATCTGTTCTTTAACTCGCTGAACTATTAATGCAAGACCTTATCTCTCATTCTATCAATGTCATTGGCTCCAATGTGTACTACGACCTCTAACTTATCACCCCACCCTATCAAGATGCCCTCCAAGTCCTCAGTAATATACATGACCCTGGCATCAAGGAGTCACATCTGCAGCTACAGAAATACCTCTGTTCCTCTAACAAATGATGCCCAATTATTATCGCTCATCCTTTCTTCTTCCTCCCTTCCTGTAAAGTTAGGCTGCTTGTGGTGTCAGAGGCCTGGCTCTGTCTGCACTCACTAGAGGTATCAGCACCCTCATCAGCTTCCAAAACAGAAAGTGGTCTGTGAGTGGGACCGCAGGGGACTCTTGCCACTACCTGCTGCTCTTATTTAACTGCCTGGTGGTGCACAATACCTTCTTTCTCCAGTACCTACAGGTGCCGTGTGACTACCTCTTGAAACGTGCTATCCGTGTAAATCTTGAATGTGCCATAGTGTCGCTGAGAATCACCACTCAATCTTCCAAAGCCAGAGCTCAAATTTGTGAAATTGGGATCTCATGTTTGTTTGAAATAGGGAAAGCTTGTCTGGCTGGAGTAGATCTTCCCCTTTTTATCTGGAGCAGCGCATCCCCTCTCTATCTGGAGTGGGGCTCCCCCAGTCTGGCTGCAGTAGTGTGCCTCCGACTCTGTCTGGATTGAAACTAATCTTTTGAACCCTTACTCCTGGGAACTAACTGACTTCCAACATGCCAGCTGCTGACCGGCCATTGACCCTCAGAGATTGATAGATCCTGCAGCCTCTTCTTTCTCTATTAAACTTCATACCTACCCCAAAACCTGGTCCTCTCTGTTCTTTCCTCTCCCTCCCTCTCACCTTCATCAATTCTCACTCCTCCCTTGCCTTCCTATGTTCTCCATCTCTCTATCCTTCCCTCCCTGCTTCTCTCTTCCCTTTGTCACTATTTCTTCTTCTCATTTTCTTCTCTTCTTTCCTTCTCAGCTGCTCACTCTCACCCTCTTCATTTCCCCTTCCTTGCCCACTTGTCTCCTCCCTCCTCCTTCTCTGCATATCTCTCTCTCTCTCCCCATCCCTCTCCCTGTATTGAGAGGAAGACATCGACCACAGTTTCAAAGATTGCAGCTTTTAATTGAAAGAAGCTAGGCAGGACACAGCTAGCAGTGCCTGGTGCTGCGTACTCTCACTAACTGTTCCCTGTTGCAGACGATCCTAATCTTTGAAAGAAGGACAGTCACTTTTCTGTTGCTTGGTACTGTAAAAGACTGAATATCTCTCCTCAATAAGATGACTGTAAAACTGTAAAATCTCCAGACACATTGCAGCTTCTGGTGCAGCCTGTGGGATTGCTGAATGCCAGAGTTTTTATTGTTTTAATCCAGATTCTGGGAGAGAGCAAGTAAACCACACAAACTGTTATCCCATGGAAAATGCCTCTCTTTTATGTTCCCAGTGCTGTGTTCACCAGCATCTTCACTGTTTGCAATTCTGTACAAAGTTATTCTAACTTATTCTCTTAAAAATAGGTTACTTCTTGAAAGGGTACTGGAACTATTATTATGGAACAAAAATTTAAAACCGATATTAAAACAAATCTGGTATTAAGTGAAGAAGCATCTTTACAATGTTACTAATTACAGTGTGCCCTCCGAGTGCTTTATGCTGTCCCCTCCCATTGTTGAGGAGAGAATGTTCATGGAGCATCCTCATCCAATTAGTTGTTCAGTTATCTATCATCATTCCTGACTGAATGTGATAGGGCTGCAGACATTTAAGCTACTAGTTGTGTGAACACTTAGCAAAACAGAATAACAGAACTGTTACAGGGCAGAGGAGACCATTTAGCTTATCATATCTGCATCTATCGTATCATATCTAAGCATTTTAATTTAAGACCATAAGTAGGTACATGAGTAGGCCAATCAGCCCCTGGAGCCTGCTCTGCCTTCTATAGTATCATGGCTGATCCACTTTCCTGCCCTTTACCCATAACCCCAGATTTCCCTGATAACTCTTAATTGGTTATGTTTGCTTTACAAGAATTCATCTACCTCTGTCTTGAAATGACTCCACCTACACTGCCTTCTGAGGCAGAGAGTTCCAGAGTTGCACAACTTTTTGTGAGAAAAAAAAAATCCCTCATTTCTGCCCTGAAAAAGCAGCTCCTTAATTTTAAAACAGTACCCAAAAATACTGGACTGACGTACAAGAGGTTACATGGATTGATCATGCTAAATTGTCAGGTGGATTAGCTATGTGAAACGCAGGGTTACAGGGATGGGAAAGGTGCAATGAGCAGTGAGGCTAGGTAGGATGTTGTTTGGGGATGGTATGGTCTCAATGGGCTGAATGACCTGCTTCCATATTATAGGAATTCTATGATTCTATGAGGAAACGACCTTTCCAGGGCCACCTTCACAAACTATTCAATGATCTTGTACACTTCAATTAAGTCACCCCTCATTCTTCGAAACTCCAATGGCAATAAACCCAGGAAACCAAAACTGCACATAATATTCAAGATGAGGCCACACCAATGTATTGGAAAACTGAAACATTACATCCTTACTTTCATATTCAATCCCTCTTATTATAAAGCATAGTATCCCAATTGCCTTCTCGATTACTTGCTGTACCTGCATATGAACGTTTAGTGATCACGAATCAAAGCACCCTCTGCACCTTGCTATTATTCTCCATCTAACCACAGGCTTTCTTGAACTCTTCGTGTGGACGCACTGGTTACAAAGGTCCAACAACATCTCTTCTTCCTCAGGCAGCTGAGGAATGTGGCATGATGGCAAATACCCTTGCCAACTTTTATAGGTGCACCATCTAGAGCATTCTGTCTGGATGTATCACTACCTGGTTTGGCAACTATATTATTCAAGATCGGAAATGGTTACAGAGAGTGATAAACTCGGCCCGGACAATCACAAAGGCCAACCTCCCATCTATAGAATCCATCTACCAGGCCGCTGTCAATGAAAGGCTGCCAGCATTCTCAAAGATCCATCCCACACTTGTCAATGTTTTTCTACAACCATTTGAGAGAAGGTACAGAAGCCAGAACAGATGCACCAGTCGGTTTCGAAAGTTTCTACCCTACTGTTAGAAGACTGAATGGACTCACAAACTCTTAACATTCGCCTGCACCTGTGTTTTTGTTTACCTATTATTTATTCATCTATGCTACTTAACTATATGATCTGCTTGCATTGCTCGCAAAACAGAACTCTTCACTGTGCCTTTGTACATGTGACAATAAATTTAATTCAATTCAATTCAAGCAACACTTCTGCTATTTTGTTTCTGCAGCCAAAATGAACAACTTCACACATTCCCACAAAAACCTTCTCTGCCAGATTTTTGACAACTCAGTTAACCTATTTATACTTGTCTCAAAGTTCCCTTTGTCACCTTCACAATGTAATTTCTTCCCTATCTTGGAGCTGTCTATGAATGTAGCCATGTGGCTCATGTTCCCCTCATGAGCTATTGGTGTCAGTTGTAAAATGCTGAAGCCCCAGGACAGAGTGGAGTTGGGCTCCATTCATCATTTCCTGCCAATCAAAGACTTATTTCCTGAGAGGCTGCCACATCTGTATCCATGTCACCCCTGCACCATCAGTTTTCACTTCCCAAGATAACCTTTGATATGGCACCTTAACAAGTACATTCTGGAAATTCAAGTACATAAAGACTATCTTTTATCCACAATGCATGTTACTCCTTCAAAGAACTCCAATAAAACAATCAGACATTGGTTAAACATCATAACTCTTTGATGAAACCATGCTGCTTTTCCCAATTTTCTTGAGTTTTGTTTTACGTGTACAGCTATAATCTCTTCAATGATTGATTCTAACACATTCCCCATGATAGATATTAAGAGTTTCCTGTTTTCTCCACCCATTTCACCTGCACCAACTGCCTTCACCCTCCTCTCCCACAATCTCGAATAGAGGGGATTTATTTGCTATATTTCATTTTAATGGAACCTTTAGTGAATCAAGTGGATTTTGGAAAATTGGAGTATCAATTACTCCAATAGCACCTCTTTTAAGACCCAATGATGAAATCTATTCTTAGCCTGGAGTTCCATCAATTTATAGAATCATGGAGTCATGATGTCATACAGCACAGAAACATACCCTTCAATCCAACCAGTCCAAGCCATCATCCCAAACTAAACTGGTCCCAACTGCCTGAACTTGGCCCATATCCCTTCAAATATTTCATATCAATGTATTTATCTAAATGTCTTTTAAATGTTGTAACTGTACCTGCATCCACCACTTCCTTTGGACGTTCATTCCACACACAATCCACTCTCTGTGTAAAAAAAATGCTCCTTGAGTATTTTTAAAATATTTCTCCTCTCACCTTAAACATTTGACCCTACTCTTGAAAAAATCCCCCACCCTATGGAAAAGACACATTCATCCCTCATGATTTTATAAATCCCTAGAAGGTCACCTGCAACCTTCCACACTCCAGTGAAGAAGTCTCAGCCTATTCTTATAGCTCAAATCCTCCATTCCCAGCAACATCCTCGTAAATTTCTTCTGAACCCCCTCCAGTTTAATAATATCTTTCCTATAACAGGGAGACCCGAACTGTGCAAAGCATGCCAGAAGAGGTCTCACCAATATTCTGTACAACCTCAACATAGTGTCCAAACTCCTACACTCAAAGATCTTAGCGATGAAGGCAAGCATGCTAAACGCCTTCTTAACTACCCTATCTATATGTGATGTAATCTTCTAAGAATTATGTACCTAAATTTCTAGGTCTCTGTTTGCTCAGTATTGTGATTGTAATTTCACTAAGTTCCCCTCTCTGTTACACCCTCTGATTTATAGATATTATTGGAATGCTTTTTGTATCCTCAAGAGTTTGGACTAAAGCAAAATACTGTTGTTCACTGTAGTGATTGGGTCCAGGTGCTCTTGATTCGGTTGTTAACTTGGGCCAATCAGGAAAGCCTTGGCTAATCAACATAACCAGGAGGTTAGAATCTCCTCAGTTGAGGACTTACTCTGAGCTGGCTGGTCACAGTCAGTGTGTACTGTGGACTAGTAAATAAAGGATGACTTGGTGACGGGACTCAGCCTGGATACTGTTATTTTAGTGATGATGAGAGAAAACAGGACGTGCCTGAAGAACGTTCACTTGCAACTGTCATCTTGGAGTTGGGGGTAAGCATTTTTGACATCATGCCTCTATTTGGGAAGTTTAACTCATTTGACCTTGCTATCGAAGAGTGGGAAAGAATGTGATATCTTTTTCAGGGGCAAATGACAGTGGGGCAGATGAAAAACACAATCTTGATTATACATGGACCCTCAGCATTTGCAATTAAAAGAGGCTTAACTTTCCCAGAGACACCAGATACTAAAACCTTCCAAGAGTTGACAGAGTTGGTTAAGGGATATTACGAGCCCAAACGTCCTCTAATCGTACGATGCTATTGGTTTTATTTGGCTGTTAGAGAACCAGGAGAATCCATCTTGGGATTTTGGACAAGGTTACAACAACTGACTGAGGTGCTGAATGAGATGCTGAAGACTGGTATGTGGGATTAATGATGTAACCCATGTAGAAGAGCCTACTAGCTGAAGTCCATCAATGGAAATGGACACCCTTATTTGTCCAACTGAGCTTGGGGAATACCAATTGAGTGTAGGCAATCGCAGACCTTCACACAGGCATGTCCTAAGCAGAGGGACCCTGGGCCAACCTATAACAAAGTGAAGCCTTGATCAACTGGCTAAACAGTTCTTCAGGATCTGGGTTGGTGAGCCATTGTAGTTGCTTTCATTATGCGGACTTGAGATGATAAAGGAGTCCTATAAGTCCAGACTTAAGTACGAAAACACGTAGGCCAGTACCCAGGAGAGTACGCACCTTGAGAAGTTCCCCTATATGCCAATTGGAACAATTAAATTGCTTAGTGACAGCCAAATGGGAGCCAATTAAAGTAAGACTTGGTTAAATTGTCACCCAATTCCCATGGAGATTTGTGTTTGCAGAATCGGTCTTTAAGAAGTTTGCATAGGATGCCAACCCTTCTGTTCGCTTAGGACCTCAACTAGACTGAAAACATAAATTGGAGAACTGTTGCAAATTAAGGATACAACTTTGGTCTGGTCTGCTATGAGAAGCAGTTGGTGCAGCTAACACTGATGATAGCAAAAGGCTCAGGCCCAAGTCTTTTGGGGTGGAATTGATTGTGAAAGATTCACCTAGATTGGCTCAACATTTTTCAATTGGAAAATGGCTGCCTCAGTGAAGTTCTAGTGAAATACCCAGGAGTATCAAAGGGGCCAAAGCCACTTTACATGTAGACTAAGATGCGATTCTGAGATTTTGTATGGCCCACTCAGTGCCATTTGCTTTGCAGGCAAAAGTAGAGACTGGAGAGTGAAGGTATCATCAAACCAGTGCAATTGGCATAGGGACATAAAAATAAGGGAAGTAAACACATGGCTAAAAGAGAGATGTCAGAAAGAGAGGTTCCTTTTCATGGGGCATTGGCATCAGCATTAGAACAAGTAGGATCTGTACCACTGGGACCGTCTCCACCTGAACCAAAAGGAGAAGGTGCTAGAAAAACAGAATGGCCTGAAGGTAGATAAATGACCTGGACAAGATGGATTACACCATAGCTGAAGAAATAGTGGAGGAGTTACTGGTGATCTTTCAGGAATCACTAGAGTCAGGGAGGGTGCCAGAGGACTGGAAAATTGCTAATGTGACGCCCCTGTTTAAAAAGGGAGCAAGGCAAAGGATGGAAAATTATAGATTGATTAACCGAATCTCATGGTTACGATTTTGGAGTCCATTGTCAAAGATTAATTTCTGATTAATTGAAAGGGTTTGGTAAAATAGGGCAAAGTCGGCATTGTTTCTACAAAGGGAGGTCATGCCTGATAAATCTGCTAGAATTCTTTGAGGAAGTAATGAGCAGGTTAGACCAAGGAGAGCATTGTCTACCTGGACTTTAAGAAGGTCTTTGACAAGGTGCTGCACAAGAGGCTGCTGAGCAAGATAATGGCCCATGGTATTAGAGGCAAGGTGCTGTCATGAATAGAAGATTGGCTGTCTGGCAGAAAGTAGAAAGTAGGGATAAAAGGGTGTTTCTCAGGATGGCAGTCTGAGTGTTCCACAAGTGGTGTTCCACAAGGGTCAGTGTTGGGACCACAACTTTTCACTTAATACATTAATAATCTAGATGAAGGAACTGAGGGCATTGTGACTAAGTTTGTAGACAATACAAAGATAGGTAGAAGGACAGGTAGTATTGAGGAGGCGGGGGAGCTGCAGAAGGGTTTGGACAGGTTAGGAGAGTGGGCAAAGAAGTGGCAGATGGAGTACAATGTGGGAAAGTATCAGGTCATGCACTTTGGTAGGAAGGATATAAGCGTGGACTATTTTCTAAATGGGGAGAAAATTCAGAAATCTGAAGTGCAAAGAGACTTGGGAGTTCTAGTCCAGAGTTCTCTCAAGGTAAACTTGCAAAGTTGAGTCAGTAGTTAGGAAGGCAAGTGCAATATATTTTGAGAGGACTTAAATATAAAAGCAGGAATGTCATTCTGAGGTTCTATAAGGCTCTGGTCAGATCACAATTGGGGTACTGTGTGCAGTTTTGGGTCCCATATCTCAAGAAGGATGTATTGACCCTGGAACCTGTTCAGAGGAGTTTCACGAGAATGGTCCCAGGAATGAAAAGCTTAATATATGAGGACTCTAAGCCTATACTCTATGGAGTTTAGAAGGATGACAGGGGGTCTAATCGAAACTTACAGAGTACTGAATGGCCTAAACAGAGTAGAGTCAAGATTAGAGTGGTGCTGGAAAAGCACAGCAGGTCAGGCAGCATCCGAGGAGCAGGAAAATCAACATTTCCTGATGAAGGGCTTTTGCCTGAAATGTTGATTTTCCTGCTCCTTGGATGCTGCCAGACCTGATGTGCTTTTCAAGCACCACTCTAATCCTGACTCTAATCTCCAGCATCCGCAGTACCCACTTCTGCCTGGACAGAGTAGATGTTGGGAAAATGTTTCCATTGGTAGGAGAGACTGAGGCCCGAGGGCACAGCCTTAGAGTAAAGAGAAGATTTTTAGAATGGAGATAAGGACAAACGTCTTCAGCCAGAAAGTGATGAATCAATGGAATTCACTGCCATAGAAGGCTGTGAAGATCAGGCCATTGAATATATTTAAGACAGTGTTAGATAGGCTCTTTACTGTCAAGGGCATCAAGGTTTATGGGGAGAAAGTGGGAGAATGGAATTGAGAAACTTATCAGCCATGATTGAATGGTGGAGCAGATTCAATGGGCTGAATAGACTAATTTCTGCTCCTATGTCTTATGGTCTTAATGGGCAGGACTGGTTATACTGATTGTGAAGCTGTGAAGCTCAGTTTGCCTTTGTGGAGATTTTAAACAAATGGTAAACTACTTCTCACGGCTAGATAAATATCTGAACCCTTGCACAGAGGACTTGAATGCAAAGCTGGCGAGGGGGCCGCTGCCCTTTACAAAATGGACATGAGCCTACATGCAATTGGAACTGGATAAGGAGCCCTGAAGTACACTACAATTTATCCCCATAAGGGTTTATATCGACATAAAAGACTGCCATGTGGGATATCCCACCACCAAGAACATCTTCCTCTTCTCACCCCTCTCTGCCTTCCGCAAGGACCATTCCCTTTGTCCCTCCTTGGTTTGCACCACCCTCCCCACCAAACCCCCTGAACATACCGGTACCTTCCTCTGCAACTGTGAAAGATGCAAAACCTGCTGGCACACCACCTCCCTCACCTCCATCCAGGGCCCCAAACAGTCCTTCCAGGCGACACAGAGGTTCACCTGTCTCTCCTTCGATAAAGTGATCTTCTCGACAGCAGTGAGACCAAATGTAAACTAAGGGAACATTTCACCAAGCATCTCAGCTAGGCCCATAAGGACAAGCCTGACCTCCCAGGCACTGACCATTTCAATTCCCCTTCCTGCTTTCTCTCCGACATGCCCATCCTCAGTCTCTTCCACTGCCAGTGAATCAGATCACAAATTAAAGCAACAACTCTTTATATTCCGCCTGGGCAGTCTACAGCCCAGAGGACCCAATGCTGCATTATTCAATTTCAAATAACACACCCACCCGTTCCCAGACTCCCTTTCCAGCCCTTTCCATTCCTCTGACTGACCTCTCCTTCTAGCTACCAATCAGATTCATTCCTCCTATCAACCTACCAAGTTGTACCTACCACATGCATTCACCTATCACCACCTCACCACTCTGCCCCTCTCCCCACCCATAACCCTTCCACCCCACCCCCCCCTTTATCTGCAGCTCCCCCCTACCCCCACCTCCAGTCCTGAAGAAGGGTTATATCTGAAAAGTCAACTTCTACACCTCCTGATGTTGCCTAGCTTGCTGTATTCTCCCAGCCTCCTGCTTATCTAATTTGGGGTATCATCAGCCTGAGCTCTTTTTCCAGTTGACCATGGAGAACATTTTACAAGGGCTACCCCAAGTTGCCATTTATCTGGATGACATACCAAAAACAGGGAAGACCAATAAAGAGCACTGGGAGAACTTGGACATCGTGCTTTAACATTTTGCCCAGGCATGTGTACACCTTAGAAGCGAAAAATGTGTGTTCCAGGTCCCCAAGTGACCTACTTGGTTTACAGAGTTGACAAAACCAGGTTAAACTTATTGGAAGAGAAAATGAGGGCAATCAAAGGATCCCAGCTCCAACATCATTACCGGACCTTAGGTCTTTCCTTGGGTTAGTGAATTATTATGGAAAATTAATACATAACCTGGCCTCATCTCTGCATCCTTACACGTACTGTTGAAAAAGGGTCAGCTTTCAAATGGTCACAAAGCCAAGAAGCAGCCTTGAGGGAAAAAATGAAAAAGCAGCTATTGTCATCTAAGGTGTTGGCCCACTTCGATCCGAAGCAAGAAGTAGTGCTGACG
Source organism: Chiloscyllium plagiosum (assembly GCF_004010195.1). Lineage (NCBI taxonomy): Eukaryota > Metazoa > Chordata > Chondrichthyes > Orectolobiformes > Hemiscylliidae > Chiloscyllium > Chiloscyllium plagiosum. The sequence goes on along the minus strand of NC_057744.1, from coordinate 40,293,470 downwards.
TGTGATGCCTCCACATATGGGGTAGTGTTGGCTCAACCATGATCCAGCAGAGAGGAACGCCCGATAGTTAATGATTCCTGGACTTTGGCTGATGCCAAATGCAAGTATGCCCAGATAGAGAAGGAAGGTTCAGCAGTCATGTTTGGTGTGAGGAAATTCCACGAGTACCTTGACAGACAGGAATTTGTCACAATAACAGATCACAAAGCCCTTCTTGGGTGACTGAAATAAGACAAGGTGATGCCGCCTATAGCTCCTGGTAGAATTCAACACTGGGCCCTTATTCTCAGCACAAACAACTACAAGTTAGAACACCATCCAGGAAACCAAGTGGATCCTTTGAGCTGCCTCCCACTGTCAGAGACTCCATCGGTGTACCTCCCCTGGAAGAGTCTTTTCTTGGTTTTAAACTTTCTGGACACCCTTCCAGTCATCATGGACAACATCCGACTGTGGACACAAAAAGGAAACAGCTAGTGGTGATTGGAGAAACAGAAGGGCCATTGCAACCAGGATTTGAACCCTTTCTGGACCTGGCAAGACCAGATCACTGCAATGGATGACATATTACTGTGGAAAGCAAGGATGATTGCCCTGGGTAAAGGTCACTGCCAGATAGTGGCGAAACTCCACCAGAGTCATCCAGGGGTTTCCAAGATGAAGATACTGGCAAGAAGCTCTGTCTGGTGTCCAGGGTTGGATGCTGACACAGTTGTGTTGGTGGGGCACTGCCCAGAGTGCCAATAATGACAAAAATTGCCACTCTTAGTGCTCCCACATCCGTGGAATGGCTGGCTAAACCATGGCTTGGTTGCATGTCAATTATGCTAGTTCTTTCATGGGCTCAATGTTCCTGGTCACTGCAGAATCCCATTCAAAGTGGTTGGATATGCATAAAGTTCGTTCAGCAAACTCAGGGATGAGGATTGAGAAGCTGTAAGCATTATTTGTGATACATAGATTCCCAGAAACATTAGTTCTGGACAATGGGACGTCATTTCCCAGCAGGGAATTCCAATGTTTCCTAAAGTTCAATGGCATTTGGCACTTAAGGACAGCTCCACACTATCCATCATCCAATGGTCAACAGAAAGAGCGGTCCAAACATTGAAGGCAGGCTTAGAGAAAATGCCGACAGCATCAAATGGAATCAAACTGTCCCATTTCCTGTTCGATTTATAGGATCACCCCACACACAACAACAGGGATAGCTCCAGCAGAGTTGCTGATGGGGAGAAGACTCCACCCCAGATTAAACCTGATATTTCCAGACCTGGGATGGGGGAGGGTGAAACAGCAGCGGGAAAGCAAGTGCCACCTCTAAGCAAGAGACAATTTAACTCAAGGGAATGTGCTGGAATTGTGGGAATGGCCCTGTATGGTACAAAGCGAGGTTGACGTGAGGTCAGGTCCCGTGACTTACAAAGTTCAGGTTGGTGATATAGTTCTGGACAAACACGTGGATCACCTGAAAGCCATTACTTCGCAAACAGGGCAGGAGCAAAACATCTGGTCCCCCAGAACACCAGAAGACCAGACAGAAACCACCAGTGCTCCTGTTCTGTCTAGTGTCAAGGAAATCTCAGGGTCCAAAATGGATGCAGCTTCGATATAATTGCCACCAGAAGGAGAAGAGGAAACTCTCCCAAGATGTTCCAGTTGCAAGGCCATTGTCCAGTACATGCCGCATTATCTGAGTCCAAGGCGGAGGAACTGGATGTGGGGTTAAAGCACTGCAAAAGAAACTACAAATGAAAGTCCAGACCAACATCCCCAGACCTAAGTGAGGGGAGGAATGTAGTGATTGGGACCAGGTGGACCTTGGTGATTACGAGGTTTTTGATTGGTGTTGTTAACCTGGGCCAATCAGGAAAGCATTGGCTGACCAGTACAACCAGGAGATTAGAATCTCCTCAACTGAGACAAAAAAACATAACCAGGAGATTAGAATCTCTTCAACTAAGGACTGACTCCAAGCTGGCTGGCCACACAGCCAAGTGTAATGCAGGGGAAAATAGTTCATTGACTGGGAGACATCGCCTTCCATTTTCTTTTTTGTTTTCGTGTTTTTGGTTTTTGTTCTCTTTTCTTTTAATTAAAAAAACCCAGCAGATTAGAATCTCCTCAGTTGAGAACTGACTCTGAGCTGGTTGGCCACAGCCAGTGTACTGTGGACTGATAAATAAAGGGTGACTTAGTGACGGGACCTGGACTCTGTGCAGTTATTTCATTTACAATATGTTGTTCACTTCATCTGCCATTTCCTTAATATCTACCAGTAACTCAACATTCCTAATCTTTGAAGATGAATACTCATTTTATTTATTCTTTTCATTTTTGAAATACCTGTAGAAACTCTTGCTATCTGATTTTACATTCCTATCTTCCCCTCTTATTCTATTTTTTTCCTCCTAATTAACCTTTTTGTCATTCTCTACAGTTCTTCACACTCTAACCAATCATCTGGCCTACACTCAGTTCTGTGCTTTTTCCTCAAGTTTGATACTTTTCCTAACTTCTTCAATTGATGTCAGAAGTCACACGACAACTGGCTATAGTCCAACAGGTTTATTTGAAATCACAAGCTTTTGGAACACTGCTCCTTTGTTAGGTGGGGTCTCCATCTGACAAAGGAACAGCGCTCTGAAAGCTTGTGATTTCAAATAAACCTGTTGGACTATAACCTGGTGTCATGTGACTTCTGACCTTGTTCACCCGGTCTAACACCAGCACCTCTTTAGTTAATCACAGACAGTGGATCCTCGCTTTTCTTTGTAGTAGGAATATACTTATTAGATTAGATTACATTACAGTGTGGAAACAGGCCCTTCGGCCCAACAAGTCCACACTGACCCGCCGAAGCGCACCCACCCACACCCCTACATTTACCCATTACCCAACACTACGGGCAATTTAACATGGTCAATTCACCTGACCTGCACATCTTTGGATTGTGGGAGGAAACCGGAGCACCCGGAGGAAACCCACGCAGACACGGGGAGAATTGTGCAAACTCCACACAGTCAGTCGCCTGAGGCGGGAATTGAACCCGGGTCTCAGGTGCTGTGAGGCAGCAGTGCTAACCACTGTGCCAACGTGCCGCTTTTTTCCCTCCTGGGAATTCAATGAAAGGAAAGGTTTTGGCAAATAGAATGGGTGGCGAGTATATTCCGGTTCCATTATACAAGGTCCAACTGGAGGGCGACTTGTTATCTCACTAGTGGTATTTGGGATAGTTAAGAAATTACCTGTGAATGGCATTGATTTACTGCTGGGGAATGATTTAGCAGGGGTGAAAATTATAGCTTTGCCTGTAATCAAAGAAAACCCAAATGAGTCTAAAGAAATGGAAGAGTTGCAGGAACATTTCTGGACATTTTCCATTGTGAGACCAGAGCAATGGTTAAAGAAAGTCCATCATCAGAGGTTACAGTCATACCGCAAGCAACAGTTAGGGTAAGTGAAACTCTGTTTTAGAATGAGGATAGTTAATATAAATACGGGCAATTTAGCATGGCCAATTCACCTGACCTGCACATCTTTGGACGGTGGGAGGAAACCGGTCACCTAGACAGGGGACGAAACGTCTGCAACACAAATTCCCAGCTCAGCGAACAGAACCACAACGAGCACCCGAGCTACAAATCTTCTCACAAACTTTGAACACCTAAGGGTTATTATATTAAAATGGAGTCCTGATGAGGAAGTGGGGACATCTTCACAAACCTGCGGATGAACAACGGACAGTTACTCATCAAGTAGCAGTACTGCTCAGAAGGCAGTCTTGACTGACATAAATCCCTTGTGGGATGAGGTCCCTGTTGACTTGATTCTTGACAAACTCTTCCCAGTAACATGAAGTTCCGATGTGTAGGAAAACAAAAACACAAGCATGAATAAACAAGTATTTAACATAAAGTTGCAATGCAGTTCTGTAAAATGTGTCACACATGTCAAGTAATAGGAAAACTTCAACATGCAATTAAACCATACCAGTTTTTGAAGAATAACTGAGTGTGAGAGATTGTGCTAAAAGCGGATGCAGGACATCAGCAGATCCATGGATATGCTGACAGGATTGCACTAAGAGACATTACAGATAAGATTGTGGAAAAGTTAGCTCAGTTTTTTTACTTGTTATGGACTGCAATCTGATCAAAATTCTAAGTTTTTGTTGACGATTTTCCATGAGATATTTTGCAGTTTAGGAATAAAGCAATTGAAGTGAACTGAACATCATCTACAAACACAGGGAGCTGTAGGTAGATATCATCCACCTCTCAAAACCATGATTAAGGTTTTCTGACACGAACATCAAGAGTTTTTTTTCATTTGTCACCAGTGATTTCCCATATGAATAATTCTGGGTTTAATCCTTTTGAACATGTTTATGGTCATGAGATTAGAGGTCATTAGAGAAAAGTTATTAAACCAAAAAAATAAATCAGCAATGTTAACTTATACTTCCATGTTTTCAGAAATACTCACAGGAGAATATAGGGTAGAGTCATAGAGTCCTACAGCATGGAGACAGGCCCTTCAGCCCAAACTCATCCTGCCAACCAAAATGTCTACCTACGCTAACCCCATTTCCCTGCACTTGGCCCATATCCTTCTGAACCTTTCTATCCAGATATTTCTCCAAATGCCTTTTAAGTATTGTTAGTGTAATTGCTTCAACCATTTCTGCTAGCAGCTCATTCCATATGTGCACCACCCTCTGTGTGAAAAAGTTGCCCCTCAGGTTCCCTTTTATTTATCCCCCTCTAACCTTAAACTGATGCAATCTAATCCTTGATTCCCCAACCCTGGGAAAAAGACCATTCACCCTATCCAAGCCTCTCATGATCTTATACATTTCTGTAAGATCCCCCATCAGTCTCCTATGCTCTAAAGCAAAACTCCTAGCTTGTCCAACCTCTCCCTATCACTCAGACCCTTGAGTCCAGGCAACATCCTTGTAAATTTCTTCTGCACTCTTTCCAGTTTAATAATATCCTTTCTATAGCAAAGTGACCAGAACTGTGCACAATACTCCAAGTTTGGCCTCACCAACGTCCTATATAACTGCAACATAACTTCCCAAATTCTACATTCAATGTCCTGACTGATGAAGGCCAGTGTGCCAAAAATTGTCTTCACTGCCCTGTCTGCCTGTGAATCCACTTTCAGAGAACTGTGAACCTGAACTCCAAGGTCCCTTTGTTCCAGTACGGTCCTTGAAGCGCTACCATTCATCAGGAAACCCCTACCTTGATTTGACTTTCCACAAGAACATTTGGAAGTTTCTCTGACAAATACTGTAAGCTGTTGCTTTTACCCAATATTTCAAAGGCACTATAACTTGTGAATATGCTGTGAAGATGTAGAAATTTATGAATGAAAAGATCAGGGAACTGAAGGCCTTGGGAAACAAAAAAAACACCTTATCAAATACTGAGGACTCGTACTATTGAATTGTATTCCCAATTGTTATCTCCCCTCTGCCCAGAACACCAACCATCTTTGTCTTTCTGTATGTGTGAATGTGTGTGGGTGGGTGTAGGCATGTAGGGGACTTCCGGAAGGGGCTTAGAGATTTAATTGGTAAAGTTATATGTCGACAGTTCTTAGCTGTTTACCTGTTGTCATAAATAGTCATTCTTGTTAAGTACAGAACTTGTCTTTTTACCTCGGTCTAAAAGACAAGTAAATTATGAAGTTTGCATATTTTGGTAAGATTTTTAACTCGTGAGAACAGCCAGGCTTGATTCCAGCAAGTCACAACAGCATATTGACTTCTTATATTCAAGTCTATATATTAAATAATTGTGGCCCCAGCACTGGTCTATTTGGTGCTCCATTAGTTACTGATTGTCCATCCTGAAAATGGCCCCTTTATCCAAACTACATAGAACATAGAACATAGACCCCTGGTAAGTCATCCCCCCCACAAGTATCCAAAACGGTATACTTGTTCTTGAGGGGAACGGCCGCAGGGGGTCCCCTCTTGGTCTTCTATTCGCCAATCCTCTAATCATGCTGACATTCTACCCTCAACACCATGGGCTTCCATCTTATTAAGTGGCCTAACATGTGACACTTAGATTAAATAGATTCCCTACAATATGGAAACAGGCCCTTCGGCCCAACAAGTCCACACCGACCCTCCGAGGAGTAACCCACTCAGACCCATTGCCCCACATTTACCCCTGGCTAATGCACCTAACACTATGGGCAATTTAGCATAGCCAATTCACCTAACCTGCACAACTTTTGGATTGTGGGAGGAAACCTGACCATCCAGAGGAAATCCACGCAGACACGGGGAGAATGTGCAAACTCCATACAGACAGTCATCCAAGGCTGGAATCGAACCCGGGTCCCTGGCACTGTGAAGCAGTAGTGCTAACACTGAGCCACCTTATCAAACATCTTTTGGAAATCAAAATATATCACATCCACTGGTTTCCCTTTATCTAAGTGTTATCTCCTCAAATAACTCAAATAAAGTTGTCAAGCATGAAACCATGTTGTCTCTTCATGACTATATTGTGCATTCTAAATGCTCTGCTATGAGATCATCTTTTATAATGGACTCAAACATTTTCCCAATGACAGATATTAAGTGAGCTGGCCTGTCGTTGTCAGGTTTGGCTCCTTCGCTTGCTTGTGTCATTTTATATTGAACTTCACAGACTGAGGGTTTGGGGAAGCTCACCATCACCTTCATTTAAAATGGAAAAAGAAAATAAAAGAAAATTGAAAACCAACTCTGTTGGAGAGGAAGTCAGGGAGAATAATTCCCTCTTGTTTCTGACACCAGTCTCAATAATGGGGTCCTTAACCATTATTGTAAAGCTAATCTGGCCCTTTAGGGAAGAAAAGCTGCTGTACTTTACCTGTCTGGCCGATATGTGAATCAAGACCCACAGCAGTGTGATTGACTCTGAACTGCCCTCTGAGGGCCTAGCAAATGGCTCACTTTAAGGGCAATTAGGAATGGGCAACAAATGCTGACCAGAGCATGAAAGGATAAAGGAAGCTTTCCAACTCCTTGTTCAGTGAGGTTTGTGTACTGTGTTCACTTCAGAAAGTGAACACAGAACCCTCCTCCACCGCCTCACTATTGCCTGCACTGGACCAAAAAAGTACGAGTTGCCACTCTTTAGGTATCATCTCTTCATCGCTGGGCCCACCTCATCAATGCCACTGGCAATGCCGGGTCCCATGCTAACTCACACTTGCCCCGCAACCATAAGTCCCCGGCTGCATTGCCACCACTGGCTTATCGATAACCAGTATTTTCCACTCCAGGCCTATCATAGCAGAAGCTGTTGCCACTGCCTCCTAAATAACCAGGAGTCTCCACTCCAGGTCTGCTACAATCACAAATGGGAGTCCCTGGTTCTGTTGCTGCTTTGATTCTCCTACAGTCAGGTACTCACTTTGGGCATGGTGGCACAATGGTTAGCACTGCTGCCTCACAGCGCCAGAGACCCGGGTTCAATTCCCGCCTCAGGCAACTGTCTGTGTGGAGTTTGCACATTCTCCCCATGTCTGCGTGGGTTTCCTCCCACAGTCCAAAAAAAATGTACATGTTAGGTCAATTGGCCATGCTAAATTGCCTGTAGTATTAGGTGAAGGGGTAAATGTAGGGGAATGGGTCTGGGTAGATTGCTCTTCAGAGGGTCTGTGTGGACTTGTTGGGCTGAAGGGCCTGTTTCCACACTGTAAGTAATCTGAAAAAAAAGTTATTGGTTTGGACAAGTATCGTGTCCAGTCCTCATATGTTCCTGGTCCCAGAAGCTGCCAATGATCTTTAGACAGAAATGACTACTCTGAGTGTCAACATGACTGAAATAGATTTGTTACCTACAGGTAAAGGCAGTGGACAAGGGAATCAAAAGGGGGAGACATCAACTTGATCTCACCCTCACCAATCTGCCTGGTGCAAATACGTCTATCCTTGACAAGATGGGTAGGAGAGACCTCTGCACATATCTTGTGGACTTCATATTGAGCAGACCTTGTTGTGTGGTAGTGTAACTGCACTAAGTAAGATTGAGAACAGAAGAAAAGTCATTTTTGGCTCTATACAAACATACAAGTTCCAAAAGTCATCCAGGAATTTAAAAAGTTAATCTACTCCATTTCATTTCAACATGTGTGCCAAAGACAAAACACTTGCTTTAGCTGTGTTTTTTTTATAGTGGATCACAATATTATTTAGACCAGATCTAGCAGCTCAAGACTGGGTATCCATGAGGTACTGTGTGGCATTAGCTGCAGCAGAACCGGGTTCAAACACAATCCCATGTGCTAATATTTCCATCACTCTGCCTTTACTGTCAAATCAAGGGATCAACCCTGGTTGAAAGAAGAGTGCAGCATGCCGTGAGTAGTTAGAATCTGAAATGGACTGCCTAACTGTGTGGTGGAGGTAGGTTTGATCAAGGTGTTTAAAAGGAAATTAGAATTAACTCCTAAAAAGGAAGAATGCGCAGTGTTACGGGGAGAAAGTAGTGGAGTGATAAATTACTCATCAGGCACAACCAACTCATTTCATGATACAAGTCAAATTTGTGTAAATGTAGAACTATGGATCAGATGTAACCTAATGATTTAATGGGTGATAGGACAGGCTTGAAGAGCTGAGCATCCTTCTCCCCATTCCTACATTCCTTTAACTAAGTACTTAATGCCTTGATGAGTGTACCTTGGCAAAAACATACCATTTGGTAAGCACAGTATCAAGGAAGATGACTATGCTGCCTAAATCCTGCCATTTACAAAGAATGCCACAAGGGCTGAAACCTCCTCTGTGTGTCCTGAAACTGAGCTAAATTAATAACAGAATGCTGGCATCCATCAACCAGGCCTCTCAAAGCCACTAGGCCCCATCTTACCCCTTCAGAGGAAAACAAAAGATAAATAGATTTTCACTCACATAACTTCAAGGGAAGAGATTTTTCATCTGAGAAAGTGATCAATTCTCCTTTACAGAAATCTGGTGGAGATTCCCTCGGCTCACCTGCAGCTCCTCCTCTCCTCCAACCGAGCCCCAGGGAACCTTTAAAAGCCCCAACTGAAACCCTCCGCCAAATGTTTGTTAGATGAATAAGAGGCAGGCAATCTGGCATTGCTGTTTCCGACTGCACCTGATCTGACACAATGAACCCTAGGAGAGCTCAGCTCACAGGCATCACACCACTCATCAACATTTCTGCATTCATACAGCAATCATTGGCTTGAAGCCAGCAGTAAAACAGAGAGGAGGAATTTGTTTCTGTACACCTGGCCAAAGTTATTATTCTTCTCTTCTGTAGCTAAATCTGATCAGCTGAGTGAAAACAAGACTCAAATTTAGATTTTTTTCCAGTTTTTATTTATTTGCCCAAAGGCTATAATGAAACCAGAAAATGTTCAATTTAGCCAATAAAGAGTTTCAGGTTGAAACTCCCTGAGCGGCTTGCTGTGTTAATAACTGCCTGCTGTGGGGTGAAGCTATAAAACTCAGCCATTAGCTTCAGTTCCTGGAGTAATCTGCATGTATAAGATCATTACAGATTGGGGAGGCTAATCAGCCCATCGTTCTTCATCCTTTCAGAATCCCAGTATTCCCCCATTTCAGTTGCCCTTGAAGAATTAATTATTCTTAGATAGGAGGAGTATTTAAGTTGGTGGCAGAGTAGCAGCACAGTGTGTGACCTCCTCAGCCCAGGACCCCAGAGCTTGTCTCCTCAAACTGCTTTTACTTTCTTTTCTTTCTATGTTTTTTTATAATGTTTCCAGTTAACATTAAGATTCATCTTACCTTCTTTTAATGGCTTCGGCGGAAGTCTTCTCCCAGCCGAGCAACGAGGTGGCTTCCAGCAGCCCAGCATGGAGGTCTCGGCCCAGCATGGCAGTCTTGGACAGGTTTGCAAGTTATGGCCTGGCATGGCAGTCTCAGCCCGGCATGGCGGTTTCAGCCCAGAATGGAGGTCTTGGCCCAGCATGGCAGTCTTGGCCTGGTGTGCAGGTGTCAGCCCAGCATGACGGTCTCAGCCTGGTATGGAGGTCTTGGCCTGGTATGGAAGTCTTGGCCCAGCATCGCGTTCTCAGCCCGGCTGGCAGTCTCAGCCTAGCATGGTAGTCTTGGCCCAATGTGGAGGACCTGGCCTGGTATGGAGGTCTCATCCTGGCATGGCAGTCTCGGTCTGGTATGGTGGTCTTGGCCAAGCATGGTGGTCTCGGCCCAGTCTGGAGGTCTCAGCCTGGTCTGGAGGTCTTGGCCCAGCATGGAGGTCTTTGTCCAGTGTGGTGGTCTCAGCCTGGTCTAGAGGTCAAGGCCCAGTGTGGCGGTCTCAGTCATGGCCTGGTGTGGCAGTCTCGGTCCAATGTGGCGGTCTCAGCCCGGTATAGAGGTCTCATCCCAACGTGGTAGTGTCGGCCCAGTCTGGAGTTCTCGGCCCAGTCTGGAGTTCTCAGCCCAGTATGGTGGTTTAGACCCACCATGGAGGTCTCATTCCCTTTTGGAGGTCTTCCTTGACATGTTTTCCAGGAATTCCAGCAGCCTAGTAGGTGATCTCATTGAGAAATGGTGTTCCCATAACTGAAATGGTGGTCTCATAGAGGAGTGCTGGTCTCTTCTTCAAAGGCTTCTGGCCCATTATTATTCCAGCTGCCCTGTGTGGAGGTCTCATCACAGTGTGGTGCTCTCATCCCAGAATAGCAGTCTTATCCTAGCTGTGTCTTCCGGATTTTGCATTGTTCCTTAATCAGCTTTCCCCGAGCCCATGAGCTATTAACTGAACTGTGATGAACTTTGTCATAATTTTACTTTTTTAAAAATTATAACATATGACTTCCAGGTGCAAGGGTACGTGATGTCTCTGATCGTGTTTTCCGGGTCCTTAAGGGGGAGGGGGAGCAGCCAGAGGTCGTGGTCCACATTGGCACCAACGACATAGGTAGGAGGAGCGCTGAGGATGTTAGGCAGGCTTTCAGGGAGCTAGGTTGGAAGCTCGAAGTTAGAACGAACAGAGTTGTTGTCTCTGGTTTGTTACCCGTGCCACGTGATAGAGAGTCGAGGAATAGGGAAAGAGAACAGTTAAATGCGTGGCTACAGGGATGGTGCAGAAGGGAGGGATTCCGGT
>NC_057744.1:40260678-40279142 GCF_004010195.1 Chiloscyllium plagiosum | reverse complement strand
AGGGGGGGTAGGTATAGGACAGATGTTAGGGGTAGGTTCTTTACTCAGCGAGTCGTGAGTTCATGGAATGCCCTGCCAGTAGCAGTGGTGGACTCTCCCTCATTATGGGCATTTATGCGGGCATTGGATAGGCATATGGAGGATAGTGGGCTAGTGTAGGTTAGGTGGGCTTGGATCGGCGCAACATCGAGGGCCAAAGGGCCTGTACTGCGCTGTATTCTTCTCTGTTCTATGTTCTATGTTCTGTCATTAATGTAGCACCGCGGTAGGGTGACTTATAAAATTTTTCACTGCATTTTCCATGTAAAAGTACAAGTGACAATAACTTTCTATTCTATTCTAATATGTGGTTCCTGTTTCACCAAACTAAAATATCTGGAGACCCTATGCTTCCTCAGGGAAGGGGAGTCCAAAAATGGAGTGCATAGGTTTAAGGTGAGAGGAAAAGATATAAAAGAGATGTGAGAGGCAACATTTTCATGCAGAAGGTGTTGCATGTATGGAACGTGCTGCCAGAGGTAGTGGTAGAGGCAGGTACAATAAAAATATTTAAAAGAAATTTGGACAGGTACATGGATAGAAAAGGTTTAGAAGGATATGGACCAGTTTAGGAAATCTGGGCAGCATGGACAAGTTGGGCTGAAGGGCCTGTTTCCGTGCTGTATGACTCTATGACTCTTGGCCCTGACCTCTGTGGAAAAACCATGTGGGTATTGGATCTGGATAGAGTCAGGCTTACCTTGAATGCCATCCACAGGCAAATAATTCACCGAGACCAACATTCACACAACATACACCCATTGTTTCCTTCACAGCCAATGCTCACACCTCAGATACATCCAAAAGCTATTCCATCATAAAAGGCATCACCCAGAGACACCCAGCAATACATTCATTCAGAAGTTGGTCCATACAAAACTGTAGTAGCAGGATCCTGGGGTGGGAGCGGCAGGTGGTTGCAACCATCACTCCCTTGATGTGTTAAAAAAGGGGAATGACAGACAATGTAGCCACAGGCAAAGGTGATTTGATTTGATTTATAATTGTCACACGGACCTGAGCATACAATGTTCATTAGGGTAATAGAATAGAGCAAGGAATACATTACGGCTTTAGAGAAGGTACACAAACAGCGAGATCAACATTAAATTTAAAATTTGATAGGTCCATTCAGCAGTCTAACAACAGCAGGAAAGAAACTGTTCTTGAGTCTGTCAGTACGTGTGTTTAAGCTTTTGTACCTTCTGCCTTACAGAAGAGGTTGAAGAGAGTAAAACCAGGGTGGGAAGGGCCTTTGACTGAGTTGGCTGCCTTTCTGAGGCAGTGAGAAGTACAGTTGGAGTCACTGGATGGAAGGTTGGCTTGCGTGATCGACTGGACTGTGTTCACAACTCTCTGTAAGAACCGTGTGGCTAAGAGATACATGATCGCAGCAGCTTTCATAACATCCACAACTTTATAAATCCCTAATCCCTCTATGGGATCCTCACACAAATCATCTTATAGTAGCACCCTAAATGTGAGTTAACATAAGAATAAATATTGCTACAGCAGAGCAGTAACTCAGAGACTGGATGTGTAATTCCCAGGTTTTTACAGAACAGGAATCGTCAAAATGTGTTGCTCTGGGAAACCAGGCAGAGGACAGCAGCCAGGATGTCTAGCAAGTCAGATGTTAGTTTTGCTGTGACAACAGAAAGATAAGACTATCTTTGGCCAAGTTTTAAACAAAGACTGATGGTGCTAACAAACCAAATACTTGATGCAATGGCCCTTCTGACTGAAGTGTACAAGTTACAGCTAAGGGATGGAGGAGGTTTGCATAAAGATTTAGGTGCCAGTTGCTGTGGTTGTGGGCATGTTCACTGAACTGGGAAATTGATTTGCATACATTTCATCCCCTGCCTTGGTGACATCTTCAGTGCTTTGGAGCCTCCTGTGAAGCGCTACTGCACTGTCTTCTGGAATTTATTTGGTTCACTTCCTGTTGCTTCCAATTACCAGTTCCAGTTGTTTGTTGTAGTGGCCAGTATATGGGATATGGGTCAATGTGCTTGTTGATGGAGTCTGTGGATGAGTGCCATGCTTCTGCAGGAGTCTACCTCCAGTTATGTATCATCTCTTTCAGCATCCAGTGGTTAGCCAATGCCACTCTGAAACCTGTGGAAGCTGACATTGGGTCACATGGGATGACAGAGACTGCAGCCTGACACTGCAATCATCCCAATGTCCATGTAAGGTAAAACAGTTGCAATGGAGGTTAAAGGCCTGCAATAGACGTTTGGGTAACTTAGGCAGCTCTGGCATCTTTGCTTGAAAGGGATTTCCAAAGGTTCCTGATTCCCAGTGTTCCTGCATAAGATCACTTGGCTGGCACAAGTTGGAATCATAGAGCAGCAGGATCATATTGCTTGCATGACAGACAGACAGGATGGTTAAAAAGGCATTTAGTACACTTGCCTTCATTGTTCAGACCTTTGAGTATTGCAGTTAGGATGTCATGTTGAGGTCGTATAGGACATTGCTGAGGCCTCTTTAGGAATATTGTGTCCAGTTCCGGTCACCCTGTTATAGGAAGAATATTGTGGAGCTGGAGTAGGTTCAGAAGAGATTTACCAGGGTGGTGCTGGGAATGGAAGGTTTGAGTTATAAGGAGAGACTGGATAGGCTGGGACTTTTTTCACTGGAGCTTAGGAGGTTGAGGGATGATCTTATAAAGATTTATAAAGTCATGAAGGATATAGATAAAGTGAATGGCAGGCGTCTTTTCCCTAGGGTGGGGGATTTCAAGACCAGAGGGCATATTTTTAAGGTGAGAGGAGAAAGATTTAAAAAGGATGTGAGAGACAACTTTTAAATGCAGTGTGATTCGTGTGTAGAATGCACTGCCAGAGGAAGTGCTGGATGCAGGTACAGTTACTACTTTTAAAAAACATTTGGATAAGTATGTTTGAAAGATATGGGCCAGGAGTGGGCAGGTGGGACTAATTTAGTTTGGGATTATGATTGGCATGGATTGGTTGAACTAAAGGGTCTGTTTCCATGCTGTATGACTCTATGACTCTCCCTCTCTCCATCCAGATAGCAACACTGCTGCTCATTCCTTCAACATCTTACCATTGCCCTTGCAGGTGTCTGCCAACCAGCCTGTGATGCTACATCAAGCCAGTGCAGTCTGATGAACACCATAAAGGCATGCAGAGTCTAGACAGCCTCCCAGGAAAATATCTGACATATTGTGCATATCAAGCTGAGTGATTGCACAGCTATGCAGCAGCCTGGACAAACCTCTTGCTGTCAAGAGTGTGGTGCTGGAAAAGCATAGTATGTCAGGCAGCATCTGAGGAGCATGAAAATTCACGTTTCGGGCAAAAGCCCTTCATCCAGAAGCTTTTGCCCAAAATGTTGATTTTCCTGCTCCTCAGATGAAGCCTGACCTGCTGCGTTTTTCCAGCACCACACTCTTGACTCAAATCTCTTGCTGTGTCAATCGTTGCACATGCGCAACAGCGCAAATGCAACTCAGAGACTAAAAGAAATTGGCTGCGCATAACAACCACACTTTAGGGGAATACTGATCCGAACTGTATGTTCAGAATCTCAGAGCCAATAAGTGTGGCTCTCATTCAGGATACACTGTACTGAAGGTGGAGAGTGAGTAACTGACAGTTATTATCCATCTATACAGAGTGAATGGTTTAATAAATGTGGGGATTGATGGTGCAATCCTTTTGTTGTTGGTTTTTAAATGTGGATAATTTAATGATGCAAACTGGATAGTGGTGGGTATTTTTTGGTTAGCTTAATAGGGGTGGTTGAAATGATTTGAGGGCAGACAGGAACATAGAAGCAAAAGTAAGCCATTCAGCCTCTTGAGCCTGCTGTCCCATTCCAGATCATGACTGACCATCTACCTCAATATGAATTTCCCACATTATCTCCATACTCCCTGATTCCAGTAGTAACTAGATATCTAGTGATGTCTGTCTCAAACTTGTTGCGACAAGGGGTAACACCGCCTGCCCCCCCCCCCCCCCCCACCCCGCCCCACTCTCCCCCAGCTAACTTGAACCTACATCACCGAAATTATTTAACCCTTGGTGGAATCTGTTAAAATTCGAGAGGAAAAGGCCTTTTCCAAAGTCACTATTTAAAGTATAAAAAAATTTAAGAACATTCAAATATAGAATATTAACTAACAACTATTTACAACTCCTTCTCTAACTTTCCCCTCTACAATACTAGTCTGATAAAATGCCCGATTAAGATCTACCAAAAAATTCAAATTCCAAAACCAGGCAGCTGTCGAATCTTCTCTTTGTATCTTCCTGTCTTATTTTCTTCTTCTTAGGAATTATGTTTTATGGGTCATTGATAAAGGTACCTTTAAGAGAGCTATTTCTTGGGCAGTCTATACATGTTGGTAGCTTGGCAGTTCTCTTCCAACTGTTAAATTTTCCCTGGTCTTATACCCCAAAGCATCAGATTGTTTCATTGGTCTTAATATTGAACATAGAACATTACAGCACAGTACAGGCCCTTTGGCCCTCGATGTTGTGCTGACCAGTCATACCAATCTGAAGCCAATCTAACCTACACTATTCCATGTACGTCCAAATGTTTGTCCAATGACGACTAAAATGCACTTAAACTTGGCGAATCTACTACTGTTGCAGGCAAAGCATTCCATACCCTGACTATTCTCTGAGTAAAGAAACTACCTCTGACATCTGTCCTATATCCATCACCCCTCAATTTAAAGCTATGCCCCCTCATGCTCGCCGTCACCATACTTGGAAAAAGGCTCTCTCTGTCCACCCTATCTAACCCTCTGATTATCTTATATGTCTCTATTAAGTCTCCTTTCAACCTTCTTCTCTCCAACGAAAACAGCCTCAAGTCCCTCAGCCTTTCCTCGTAAGACATCCCCTCCAAACCAGGCAACATCAAAGTAAATCTCCTCTGCATCCTTTCCAAAGCTTCCATATCCTTCTTATAATGTGGTGACCAGAATTGTATACAATACTCTAAGTGCGGCCGCACCAGAGATTTGAACAGCTGTAGCATAACCTCATGGTTCCAGAACTTGATCCCTCTATTAATAAAAGCTAAAACACTGTATGCCTTCCTAACAACCCTGTGAATCTGGGTGGCAACTTTCAAGGATCTGTGTATCTGGACGCCGAGATCTCTCTGCTCATCTACACTACCAGGAACCTTACCATTAGCCCAGTACTTTGCATTCCGGTTACTCCAACCAAAGTGAATCACCTCACACTTGTCCGAATTAAACTCCATTTGCCACCTCTCAGCCCAGCTTTGCAGCTTATCCATGTCTCTCTGTAACCTATAACATCCTTCGTCACTATCCACAACTCCACCGATTTTAGTGTCATCTGCGAATATTGTCAAAATATCAAATTCAAACTTAATTGGAGGTTAGTATCTTGGGGTACAATTTAAACTGATGGGCCGAATTTGAATTTTTTTTTGTCTCATAGCAACCCAGGTTCTGCTCACTGTTGGACCAAATGCTACATTGTAAATTTATTCTGTGTGGCTCTCTAAGTCCTTGCTTGCTTTCAACTCTCTTAAAGGTACAGTAAAATTACACATTCATAACACCTCCCCCTTAAGAAAAAATGAACAATCATAATGAAAAGATGGCTTCTTTTATTTCAATTCTTTAAACACATTACCATAACACATTACCATAACATACAGATAACTTTAATCTAAGTTCACCTTAACATCTTCCCATATACATAAGATTGGATAAACACAAATGTCATCTAAACTTTATCAGTTAAATCCGTGATAACGCATCTGCCATTACATTCTTATGACCTGCAACATGTTTGATTTTTAAATTAAAAGTCTGTAACATAAGACTCCAATGAAATAGTCTCATATTCTTGGCTTTAAAGTGTTCTAAGAATGTAAGAGGAGTGCGATCAGTGTACACCAAGCAAGATTCCATAAAGGAACACTTCTTTTCTCCTGTGTGACTGCAATAAAGTGGGAAAGGATTGACTCTAAGGTGAAGTCTTTACACACCTCCCGGAATTAATGGCAATAGAGTGACAAAAGCGCCCAGATCATCCCTCAATGTGCAAATGCAGACAATCTCAATCAGCAAGTGAACACTGAAAGCTGATGCTGACTTTATGTGGCATTTTCAACCTTCCCTAAAGACCTCTTTGTCTTATGCAGCTGGTTGTTATTAGATATCACATGATCCACCAAAGTTGAGTGCAGCTTCTTTAATGAGCACTGACAGAAAAATTTATTGTCAATCAGCCCCTAATAAATGTCCCAGAAGTGATTCTGAAGCACATGACTCAGCTCCTTCTCTAAGACAGTGCCAAATATGGGCTAAATGGTAATGCAGGTGAAAATGAGGACTGCAGATGCTGGAGATCAGAGTTAAGATTAGAGTAGTGCTGGAAAAGCACAGCAGGTCAGGCAGCATCCGAGGCGCAGGAAAATCAACATTTCAGGCAAAAGCCTTTCATCAGGAATAGCAATGTAGTTGACTCTTAAACTGCCCTCTGGGCAATTAGCAATGGGTACTAAATGGTGGCCTGACCAGTGATGCCCTCATTCTGTGAATGAATAAAAAATACAGCTTTCAGCTTAAGACATAATCATGGCCACTGCTTTACCTCTTTAAACACTTGATGAAAATCATCCCTCCGATGCAGACAGTTACTATTTGTCAACCACGTTTGTGAGCGATTGCATCAAATATAAACCAGATCAACTAAAGTTAGAAGGTTTCCCTAAAGAATACTGGCGAACCAATTGATTGTTACTTCAATG
This sequence comes from Chiloscyllium plagiosum, assembly GCF_004010195.1. Taxonomy (NCBI): domain Eukaryota; kingdom Metazoa; phylum Chordata; class Chondrichthyes; order Orectolobiformes; family Hemiscylliidae; genus Chiloscyllium; species Chiloscyllium plagiosum. The sequence continues at coordinate 40,272,320 of NC_057744.1, read as the reverse complement.
CACCAGCCTCATGAAGACTTTATTGTTTCCTTCCAGTTATTTTCCAAATGTCTCTTATTAACTATGAAATTCTCATACTGCTATGGAGGGATTTGAACATAATCATCTAAAAATTGGAGCAAGCAACCATCATTAGTCACGGGTTTTAAGATTGGCTATTCTTCCTTCAGGCTAGGCATCTGGCCTCGAGGTGTTTCTTTAAACAATAGCTAGTAACAATGGAGATTAGATAACATAGCAGAAGGCACCTCTGCCTAGAGAGCACTTGTTCCAACCTTCTAGCAGAGTTTCTCACCAAGCTACCAAGATCAGAGCTTCATCACAGCCTACCTCACAGGTTGATCTGCATTTTCATGACACTCAAATTCTTACAGGGCCCTCATGTGAATGGCAAGTTCCTCTCTAAGTATTCAGCCTCCAGTCTTATATTAATTCAACAAAACACCAGCAGCCTCCCAAACTCTCAGTTCAGGCTGAGACAATTCTCAGGTCAGAGTCTGGGGAGCAGGCTTGCATCAGGATTGGTTGGGGATCAGTGTTGGAGATGGATATCCGGCTGTGGATCAGAGGTTAGTGCTTGCGGTAAGGTGAATTGGTGCAACTATCCCATTCTTGCCTCAGAGATTTCACAGCTGTCAATGCCCTTTTCATAACAAGCAATTCCGGCCATCCAGAAGTTGTAGTTAATAGCTGGCCTGAACATAATGAATCAAAAGGAAGACATGATGAATTCCTGACAGATTACAGATCACCTCAACAGATGTTTAGGAATCATTGCGTTCGGAGAAGCACAGTGAACAATACTATGTGTCATCTTCTGGTTTAAGTGATCCTTTTTACATGTCATGGAATTTGAAAAATGAAGTGTATTGTTGATAAATCTACTCCCTAATGAGAGGAATCAGATTTCCAGGCCTCTGCTTCCTTCAGGAATTGGATTTTCTGATGACCAGAGAATCATTTCTGCGACGTATCTGCAAAATCAATGTAGCAGACTCCGAAGGAATTGCCCAAGAAATTAAAGATTCCATGGAGCAGTTCTTCTCCACCTAGAGCCTTCCGAAAGTCTGCAATTAAACTGGAGAATTCAGTGGTGCCACTGAAGTTAATAGTTATGCAGGAAAGGTTAGAAAATTAAAAACTGAGACTCAGCTCTGGAATCCAAACTTCTACTCCATCCTCTAAGGATTCAATCGGAGATCCATAGATTCATACAATGCAGAAAAGTCCCTACGGACCACTGACATAACTACAACTAAAAGTGCACTAATTCCAATTTCCTGCACTTGTCCCATATCCTTGAGTGTTATGATATTTGAAGTGTTCATCCAAAGATTCTTTTAAAGGTAGTAAGGTTTACACCCTCCACTACCTTCCCAGGCAGTACATTCCAGATTCCAACTAACTGAGTGAAAGTTATTTCCCAAAATCCCCTTTGAATCTCCTGCCTCTTCGCCTAAAAACTGTTTCCTCTCATAACTGATCCCTTGACCAAGGGGAATAGCTGGTCTCTATTCATATCCCTCATAGTCATCTATCCCTCTGCCCATATCCCTCATAATCATGTACATTTCAATCATGTCCCCCCCTAAATTTTGGTGCTCTAAAGAAAACAATTCAGGCCTATCCAGCCTCTCCTTATAGCTCAATTTCTCCATCCCAGGCAACATCCTGGTGATCCTTCTCTAGTGCTGACATATTCTTCCTGTAATGAAGTGACCAGAACTGCACACAGTACTCCAGCTCTGGTCTGACCAAAGTTCTGTACAACTCCAACATTACCTCCTTGCTCTTATGCTCTATTCTACGACTGATAACAGCAAATGTGCCTTCTTAACTGTCTTATTCACGTACCCAAGACCCGTCTGTTCCTCTAAGCTACCCAGTATCCTGCCAATGTCCAATGATATCATAGAATAGGTGCTGTACTGTAGCAGCAATATTTAAACCATTCATTATTTGCTGGAATGCGGGAGGTGCTACTTGGGGGAGGAGCTGCTGCTACTGGGAAATTCCTGTGGGAAATGGGAAGATTGAGAACCACTCATCCTTAGTCACTTTAGCCTAAGCATCAAAAATAAGGTTGCCTCTTCACTATCCTTCCGTGCTGGTAAATGCTATCAAACCGTTACATGGTGCCCACCATCAACTGCTAAGGGGAAACAGGAGATAGGCAAGAAACGCCAGTCTTTCCAAGGACACTGGCAACTTAAAGATGAATGAAAATCAACATGGAAAGAATGTCATCATTCGGCCATTCACAAAGAAACAAGCTGCCTACAGCCTACTTACTGCAGGAGGACCAAGGGAAGCATCACTTTGAGAGGCAGCCAAGGTGAAGCCACAGTTCTGGCAACGCACCAACCTCAGTGCTCATGCCCGGTGCAGTGTCTCATCAAAACAAGCAGTGAACTGCCCACACTGAGGACTCTTAATTTGCCTGGACTTGGCTCACCCCATTTCTTACATAGTTTGAATCTGACTGAGTTTCTTCCAATGTTGTAAAACAGAGCAGCCAAATTCCTTTGTACGACTGTAGGCTGCCACAAGGCCTGCATGAACTACATTAGTGACTGACATTCAGATTCTCTGGTGTGAGAGCGAGGCAGAAAAAAAATCAAACTTGGCATTAAGAGGACCGGAAGGTAAAGGAAATTGAAAACACAAATTTTCCATTCGTACCACTCTTAAAAATACTTTAATTGGGCTACTGTTGTCAAGTAATCGAAAACAGAATTTTGCTTAAAGGTCAAACGTTTAAAATATTAAACAAGTACACATTGACAGTGAATACATGGGTTGGAGCTTGGATGAGGTCATGTTAAACTTCAAGAGATGTGCTGCAGTGAATCCTACATCTGGGGTCCTGTGGTTAAGCCTTGTTAGTATGTTTCATGGGGTTGAACATCTGCTGTTTGAGGACTTGGAGATGTCAAAGCCAATGTATTCGACATGAGGTTCCACACATTCTCTTGCCACAGGGCTGAGTCTTCATGCACAAATACTACTTACTGTGGTCACACGTTATGCATCCTGCAGAATAATGCTGATGTAACTGAACTTGTAATCCGTGAATTTAAAAGTGATCGATTTGCAAAGGTGGACATTGCAACGCAGCACCACAGAGATTAGTACTGCTGTCTCTCAGCGCCAGGGATCCAGGTTTGATCCCAATCTTGGGTGACTGCGTGGAGTTGCACATTCTCCTTGTGTCCACAACCACCTGATGAAGGAGCAGCGCTCCAAAAGCTAGTGTGCTTCCAATTAAACCTGTTGGACTATAACCTGCTGTTGTGTGATTTTTAACTTTATCCCTGCGTCTGTGTGTGTTTCAAGGCTGGTACAATTGCAACATTTAAAAGGATGGGTACATGAATAAGAAGGGTTTAGAGGGAATTGAATTGAATTGAATTGAATTTATTGTGACATGTACCAAAGTGAAAAGCTTTGTCTTGTGAGCAATACAGGCAGATCACAGAGTTAAGTAGCATAGATAAGTAAATAATAGGTAAACAACGGCAAAAACAAAAACACAGGTACAGGTGAATGCTAAGAGTTTGTGAGTCCATTCAGTATTCTTACAACTGTAGGGTAGAAACTGTTACAAAACCGGCTGGTGCGTATGTTCTGTACCTTCTCCCTGATGGTAGAGGTTGTAGAAAAACATTGCCAGGGTGGGATGGATCTTTGAGAATGCTGGCGGCCTTTCCTTGACAGCGGGCCTGGTCGATGGATTCTATAGATGGGAGGTTGGCCTTTGTGATTATCTGGGCCGAGTTCACCACTCTCTGTAACCGTCTCTGATCTTGAATAATACAGTTGCCACACCAGATAGTGATACATCCAGACAGAATGCTTTCGATAGCGCACCTATAAAAGTTGGCAAGGGTATTTACTGGCAGGCCAAATTTCCTCAGCTGCCTGAGGAAGAAGAGACATTGTTGGGCCTTTGTAACCAGTGCATCCACATGAAGAGTCCAAGAAGGCTTGTTGTGGATGACCACTCCCAGGAGCTTGGTGCTCTCCACTCGTTCCACCTCTGTGTTGTTATATAGGTCAAATTCTGGTAAATGGGACTAGATTAATTTAGGATATCTGGTCGACATGGATGACTTGGGCTGAGGGTCTATTTCTTTGCTGTGCATATCTATGATCCTATAGGCTGATTATGTGAAGTGATTTGGGAAAACATCTGGGCAGGTTAAGCAGTGTTCGTATATGAGGGCTCAGTTCTGTGCCAAGAGTATACGTGGAATCTCATGCAGGATTGTGTGATACTGCATCTCAGCTCCTACAGTCAGTGATCACAATGGCGGTCCCATAGACCATCAGTTTGGTCAATTAGACATAACTTACGGCCCTCCAGCCTAGGAATCCTGCTTAAGGGAGTCAACTTAACCATCTCTAATTTGAAGGAGTTGTTGGTTGACAGCTGTTAGGTATAAAAAGGCTTCATTTCCAGTTAATTAATGTGTACACCCTGATCACTCATCCTTCAGTAGCTCCAACCTCTGCTGGTAATGTCCAGTGACTTCAACTACATCATCAATCTGGCTGGATAATCCTGACATCAAGCCAGTGTTTAGATTAGATTAGATTACATTACTGCGTGGAAACAGGCCCTTCGGCCCAACAAGTCCACACCAACCCACCGAAGCGCAACCCACCCATGCCCCTACATTTACCCCTTACCTAACACTACGGGCAATTTAGCATGGCCAATTCACCTAACCTGCACATCTTTGGACTAGTGGGAGGAAACCGGAGCACCCGGAGCAAACCCACGCAGACACGGGGAGAATGTGCAAACTCCACACAGTCAGTCGCCTGAGGCAGGAATTGAACCCGGGTCTCAGGCGCTGTGAGGCAGCAGTGCTAACCACTGTGCCACCGTGCCGTCCACCCACTGTTTCCTACTGGCTGACTGTCGCCGTCAGGAAGAGCACAGGATGTAGGAGACTTGGAAAGTGATTGTGATTCTGCTGACCCCAGACAATATCAAGGAGCTCAAAAGGGATTCCGTTGGGAAGAAATCAAAGCAAACATCAAGAGGTTCTTCATCTTCCACAAGTGTTCAGAAGGTAAGACAGAAGCAGAGGAAAATGCTTGTTCTGGGACAAATTGGGCATGTATAGATGGTGCAGGTTCAAGGGATGCCAGTGTTTTAGTGATTATCTTCTGGGTGGTGCATTGTTATGGTATCATGTGGTAAGAGGTGGCAGAAATCAGATGTGAGAGACCCCATAGAGAATTAGTGAAGGGTTTGGTAAGATGTGGCAAGGGATCTTGCTAGGCTTTATGAAGAGAAAAACATCAAAACATCAAAAACATCAACATGGATTTAGCCAAAACAACATAAAATTCATCCTCTAAATTCATTTTGTCTGACAGAAAGATATAAACAAGGGAAGGGACCTTTAATAAATTAAGTTCGTTGCAACCAACCAAGGGGGGGGGGGGGGTGAATAAGGAAAGGGAACCAGTTCCACCCTCCTCAAACAAGAGTTTAATGAGTTAGCTATCCACCCAAAACCATAACACCATTGGGGAACCTCACCTTTAGGATGAATACAACTGACAGGCTTACAGAAGGCCTTTCACAGACATTACAGCTGTATGATGATGTGCTCTCCACAATGGGAAGGGAATCTGCAATTGGATTCAACTTCTCTCCAAGTTTCTATCAATGGGTGGGAAATAGAAAACTTTCCCTATCAAACCTGGAGTCAGACATGGCTGCCTTCTCTCCCTTATCCTGTTTGTCTGATGCAGAGAACCTTTGGCTGAGTTCATCAGGAAGGATGCAGGTATAAGAGGACTGATTATCTTGGATAGTGGGAGCATGCAGATGAAGCCTCCCTCTACATGGATGACATCACCATGTTCCGCTATAATTCATTATTGATGCACAGAATGATGAGGAACTGCAACCAGATGGAACTGAACTTGGAAGCCAATAAATGCAAGAATGAGGCCATTTTGTTGGGGACTAGGCCAATTGATTCTTTGTCTATTTACTATCAGGTCAGGATTTGGATCAGGCCTGCACTGAGTATCAATGGTCAGGCAAAAAAACTGGTCATGTGGAACAATGCTCTCTCTCCATATGGGAAAGAACCTGGTGTGATGTGGCCTCAAAGTCACTGTACATGGCGCAGATCTGACCCTTTCTCATATTAGGGCTAGGGCCATACATCCATTGGGTAAAATAGGCTCAATTTTTATTTGTTCACCTGAAAGCGACAGTTTACGTTCTGTAGTTATCAGCCTTAAGCTGAGTTTTCAAGGGATCCAGTGAAAGAGCAATTGAAACCAATTGAAACTAGATCCTCAATAAGTGACTCAGATGCACCTTTTATATTAGGAGCATACTTGAGTAGCAACTAACACTTGAACATTGAAGTTAAATGCTTCAAGGGGTTCAGAGGGAGGAAGGGAAAGCAGTGTTTCATTGCATTGGCCTAAACTTTTTCAGCCTCCAGAAGATGAAATTGTTAATTGGTCAGTATCTGGTAAGTGATCAAGAGTTATTCTATTCTGAAGGCTCAAAATAGTTTAGTGGTTGGTGGTAAAATTAATGAAATACACGACCGTAGCTTGAGGTAAGAGTTTATGAGCTAGGGGCTGAATGACAGACTCTGTGAAGTATTGCAGAGTTGGGGAAAGTTACCTGGAGGTAATTACACCTCCTGGGGTTGGATTGTCTGATTTCGTCAGTGTTGAGGGACAGGAAACTGTGACTCAATTTAATGTCCAATGCCTCAGCCTTTGCAATTGCCTAACAGAATGGAAATGCTTTCAGATTGTCTGGATGAGGATGAGGGCTGCAAGGTGCCTGAGCTGCCGGACCATGGTACCATGGTATGGGAAGCCACTCAGAGAGATGAGGGGTTGGTAAGAAGGATGTAGTATTGGTAGGGGACAGTATAGTCAGGGGATTGACCCCATTCTGTGCAGTAAAGAGTGAGAGTCCAGATGGCTGGGTTGCCTTCCCAGTGTCGGGATTTAGGACATCTGTTCAGGTGGGAGAGGAGTTTGGAGTAGAGTTTGAGAAGGGAGGATCCAGTCACATCGCTAGCAATGCCATTGACAGGACAAAGAAGCAGGTCCTATTTAGTTTATTTGAGGAGCCAGGCATTAAACTAAAAATGAGAAACTCAAAAGCTACAATCTCTGCATTATTGCCTGAGGCATATACAAATTGTCACCGTGCAAATCAGATTAGAGTGAAAGAGAGATGAATGTGAGGTGTGGGAAAAGTGGTTTCAAGTTTGTGGGGACACTGGCAAAAATGGGATCTATACTGATGAGATAGTCCCAGCATGGTAAAGGTGAGAATCTGATATTCTTGCCAGGCACACTAAAGTAGATGGGATTTTAAACTGGATGTGGTTCAGGGATCAAAGTTGACAAGATGTGGTAAATCAAACTCGAGAGTCAAGACCAAAAAGAAAGATATTAATACAGGAAATTATAAAGAGACCATGACAGGAAGGGAGACAATATATGAGAGTTGGCAAACAGGTATGACTAGAATTTAGAAAAAGAGTAAAATAACAAAACTAAAGACTCTGAATCTGAATACAGAGGATATTTCAGATGTATCTATACAACATGGATATGTTCAATGAGTAAGAAAAATTCTCAGGGATGGGCCAAACATGGAAGATGGGTTTAAAACAGTGTCAAACTATAAGAAAAAACATTTAATATGCAAAGAGAGGTGGCAGGTCAGAACACTGAACAGAATGTAAAAAACAGAAAAGAATGACCAAACATTAAAAAGGAGGGAAATGTTAGAGCATGAGAGAAAGCTAACCAGAAACATAAAAATAAAAATTCAGAATCTCTCTCAATATCCGAAGAAGGAAAATATTTACAAAGTGAGCATTGGCCCTACAGAAAGTGAAATTAGAGAATTAATGATGGTAAATTAGGAAATAACAGATGAATTGAGAAGGTATTTTGCATCAGACTTCACTACAAAAGATATAAGTAACATTCCAGAAGCAATGATACATTAGGAAATGGAAGGGAGGGAGGGACCAGCAAAAATCACAATCACCAGAGAAGCATTACTGAAATAAATTGTCAGAGCTGGGGTCTGATGGATTTCATCTCACGGTTTTAAAAGAAGTGGCTAGTAAGATAGTTGATGTGTTGGTTTTAAATAATAAATGTAGCTGCTTTTTTGAAAAAGGGGGCAGACAGAAAGCAGGAAAATACAAGCCTGATAGCTTAACAGCTGTCACAGGGAAAATGATAGAAGCCATTATTTAAAAAGTTATGGCAGGACACTTGGTTAACTTCAAGGTAATCAAGCAGATTCACCATGATTTTGTGAAAGGGAAATCATGTTTGAATAATCGATTTGAAGAGGTAACAGGTGTTGTGGATAAAGGGGAACTGGTACTGCACCTGGATTACTAGAAAGCATTTAGGAAAATGTCACACCAAGGGTTGTTGCAGGAAATAAATGTGCATGGTGTCAGGTTTCGGGTATTGGCATGGATAGGTTGGCTGGCTAACAGACAGAAGAGACGAGGTGTAAATGGTCAGTAATTGAAAATGAGTATTACAGGAATTGGTGTTGGGACCTTAACTGTTTATAATTTATATAAAATAACTTAAATGAAGGGTTGGATGGGATGGTTTCCAAATTTACTAACAACACAAAGACAGGTAAGAAAGTAAGTTGTGAAGAGGACATAAGGAGGCTATATTGATAGGGTATGTGAGTGGGCAAAGATGTGGCAAATGAAGTATGATGTGGGAAAATGTGAAGATTAGATTAGATTACTTACAGTGTGGAAACAGGCCCTTTGGCCCAACAAGTCCACACTGACCCGCCGAAGTTTTCCATTTTCACAGGAAGAATAAAAAGCAGCATACAGTTGGTCTGTTCTTGTGCGATCTCACACAATAGCTGCACCATTTAAACTAATAGGGCCCAAATCATGTTGTAGCCAATACAGGTAAGGAAAAGTCACTTTTTACAAATAACGGCCTAAATTCTTCATTCGTGTTAAAGTCAATTCACATTGAAGGAAAATGCATTATAGCGGAACTGACTATATTGCCTGAAAGATCTGAGATGTCAGAGCTGACGTGTAGAAGGATATGAGTTTCCCAATGCATGAACTCAAAATGTTAGTCTACAGCAGTTATGAAAGCTAATAGAATATTATCATTTATCACAATGACAATCAAATACAAAGGCAGGGAAATAATGCTTCAATTGCAAGGGCAGTCATGAGATCACATCTGGAATACTATGTATAGTACACCATCTTTAAGGAAGGATTTAAATGTATTGGACACAGTTTAGAAAAGATTTACTGGACTAATACCTGGAATGATAAGGAAATGGTGGGCAAGCTAGGCTTGCAGTTTGCAAGTCAGGGGTCACTCATTTAAAACTGAGGTGAGGCAAACATTTTGCTCTGAGGGTCATGAGTCTTTGTGGCTTTCTTCCTTAGAAAGCAATGGATTTTTAGTCCTTGAATATTTTTAAGGCTGAAGTGGATTTCAATTCCTTGCTTAGCAACAGTTAATGTTATTAGGACAGGCGGAAATGTGGATTTGAGATTACAATCAGATCAGCCATAATCTTATTGAATGTTAGGGTAGGTTTAAAATGGCTGAATAGCCTGCTGCTGCTCCTGATACATATTTTTATATATTCACACTCCTGTACTGTGGCGATACCCAAGCCATCTTCCACTTTAGCAGGAGGCCAAAGATGCTCCCTATTCATAGAGACATGATGTACACACCTCTAGACTAAAGGGGGAGAAATCATACCCAACGTTGCCATCTCTGAGAGCAGCTACATCCATCTGCGCTTTGGCCCTCACTATTAAAACAATGTTCTATCTGTCCCCATAGTTGTGAGGGAAGAGTTCTGCCAAACTACTGCAAGATCCTCCAAGTAGTTGTACTATGCATCCCCTAATGGACAGTATTGTCAAGAAAAATACCTTGACCACAAATCCATCAGGCAGCAGTCAGAACAGAATGTCCTTTATACCCTGCATGTATAGGATTGGGGCATGTCCTGGTGATGGTTCCCTAAGCAGACTGTCAAAGGCATTCATCAAAGTCTCATTTCCAAAAATTAATTTAAAAAAAACAGCAAAATGTAGCTCAGCTAGTGATGAAGAAGACCCTTTCCATTAATACAGGTGTAGAGGAAGAGCAGAAAATTTAGCGGTGTATTCAAGAGAGAGAGTGAACATTTCCACTCGGTGGGGCTTTGGGCACTTTCACACATTTAAACAATGAAGACATATTGTGATTCTGTCCTCTAAAAAATTAGCTTCTCAAATTCCAATTTGCCATCAGCTGAGCAAGGTTATCTACTGGGATCACAACTCAGGAAATGATACTTAATGTGTCAGCCACAAAGAATCAGAGACAATAGCCCAAAGGTTCCTTTTTCATAATTATCCTGTCAATATCCAAATACATTTGCCTTTACAGCAGTCCTGCTGCTCCACCCTGCTTGCATGCTGTGCTTTGAGAAACGAACAGCCTGCCAACTCTGACTAACCCCGAAAGGACAAGTTCAGTGTAAACATTGCCATATAATGCAATCACAGGCGAAAGTGCATGACCACACCAAGTGTGCAGAGAGTGAAGGGAAACAGATGTGCTTTGCTAAATAAAACTGATGTCTTTCCAGATTTCCACATTCAGAATATGGCAAGTAATGATAGCTGCAGCTGTACCCACACACACCCAGTTAAGGGGATAGTGCCCCACATACGACTATATTAAACTGAGCAGAGGCCAATCATACCCATTAAAGCAACAAGTCTCCTACTTACCTCCATTAGAAACACACACACACTCCCCTGTCACATTTCCAAACAATCACATCACATCTACCAAAATTCCCCAATCCTTTCCCTTTCTTGTATACTCCCTTGGCCCCTGTTATAATAAAAGAAACTTTGAACTTACTCCTTGAAGACAACAAGTTGAATTCAAAAGATGCTTTTAGTAAAACATCTCAGTCTCCAGGCACTCCACAGGAACAACACTTAACAGTGAATCACAGAAACAGACTTTATAAGAGTTGTTCATAAGCTTGCTGAAAGAGTCAGCTTTAAAGTGTCTCTTACAGGAGAAAAAATAAGGTGGACAGACCAAGAGGGATAGAGAGCGAATTCTGAGCTCAGGCTGCTGATGATATAGCCACTAATGGTGTTGTACAGAAAATCAGGATATGCAGGGGGCCAGAACCGGCAGAGGACAGAGGTTTCACAAGATAATAAATTTGGAAGGTAAAGCCAATCCCAGTTACGGTGACTGTGAAACTGTCCTCAATTTTTGAAAACTTCATCTGGGTCACTAATGCCCTTCAGGGAAGGAAGTCTGCTGTCCTTATCTAATAGGAGAAAGTGAGAACTGCAGATGCTGGAGATCAGAGCTGAAAATGTGTTGCTGGAAAAGCGCAGCAGGTCAGGCAGCATCCAAGGAGCAGGAGAATCGACGTTTCGGGCATGAGCCCTTCTTCAGGAATGAGGAAAGTGTGCCAAGCAGGCTAAGATAAAAGGTAGGAAGGAGGGACTTGGGGGAGGGGCGTTGGAAATGCGGTAGGTGGAAGGAGGTTAAGTTGAGGGTGATAGGCCGGAGTG
>NC_057744.1:40252647-40259066 GCF_004010195.1 Chiloscyllium plagiosum | reverse complement strand
CGGGTGCCCATGGCTACTCCTTTGGTTTGGAGGAAGTGGGAGGATTGGAAAGAGAAGTTGTTCAGAGTGAGGACCAGTTCAGTCAGTCGAAAGAGGGTGTCAGTGGAAGGGTACTGGTTGGTACGACGGGAAAGGAAGAAGTGGAGGGCTTTGAGTCCTTCATGATGGGGGATGGAGGTGTACATGGTTGAGATTGTTGTCCTGAGCTGGGGTAGGGCTAATTGCAGGGAATGTAGGTAGCAGTGCCTGCTCCTGCCCCACCGAACTCATCTCTGCATACCTCGACACGGTCCTGTCCCCCTTAGTCCAAGAACTCTCCACCTACGTTCGGGACATCACCCATGCCCTCCACCTCCTCCATGATTTTCACTTGCCCGGTCCCCAACGCCTTATCTTCACCATGGACATCCATGCCCGAAACGTCGATTCTCCTGCTCCTTGGATGCTGCCTGACCTGCTGCGCTTTTCCAGCAACACATTTTCAGCTCTGTCCTTATCTAATCTATTCATACCTCCAGACCCACAGTAAAATTATTGACTCGTTACTGCCTTTGGAGATGGCCTCTCAAGCCACTCAGTTCAAGGTCAATTAGAGAAGGGCAATAAATATTGGTCTTGCCAGTGACTGCAAGTATACTGAATGAATTGGGAGAGTATAGGAGTATGTGGACAGGAAAATTTAAAGGTAAGAACGGGAACTTTGAAACACAGATTTTATCAGACTGTGGGTCATTGTTGGACAGGGAGCAGAAGTAAAGCAAAACATAGTTTCACACAAACAGCAGCGCTTTGGTCGGTAAACAGAGGGAAGCTATTTCCTGTGCTGAGGATTCTACAACCAGGGGCACAACCATAAAATAAATCAAATTACTCAAGCATTGTGTCAGGGTGGAGTCTCAAAGGATAGTGGAAATGTGGAGCTGTTTCCCCCAGAAAGATTAACTGAAAACTTAAAAAGTGGGACTGTGAGATTTGTGTTAGATAAGGATATTAAGTGTTACAGAACCAAAGCCAATAGATGGAGTTGAATATGCATAAGATAACAGAATTGAAGAATGAAAGAGGTTCAAAGGACTGAATGGTCTCCTCTCATTCCTGTGCTCTTCAGTTTTAGTTAAGCTTAAGTTCCTGGAGAGTGGAAAGTGGGAGGCTCGCCAGGAAAACATTGAAATAATCAACAATAGAGGTAACAAAAACCTCTATTGTGTGCTATAGTTGTGCTATGGCAAAGACACAACTGTGCAATATTTCAGAAATGGACATATGTGGTAAAAGCTCAACTAGGTGTCAAATGTGATACCAAGATTAGGAACAGGCTTTAAAAAAAGGAAAGAACTGCAGATGCTGAAAATTAGAAACAAAAACAGAAATTGCTGGAAAAGCTCAGCAGGTCTGGCAGCATTTGTGGAGAGAAAGCAGAGTTAATGTTTCAGATCCAATTACCCTTCTTCAGAACCCTGTTCTTGGGAACAGGCTAGTTCAGTCTCAGATATCTAGAAAAAGGGATGGAGACAATGGCTAGGAAATAGAATTTAAGGTGGAGCAAAAGCAAGCTCTTTCAGTCTTCCTTCTATTTTACTGGAGTCAGTTCCATTGAATGAATACTGAATATTGAACAAGCAGGACGATAAATCTTCTTTCATTTCTATCTCCCTTCCCAGCTTTATTTATTTTCACTTGCCTTTTTACACCTCACAATATTCTTCACTCACCATCTCCTTCTCTCTCCTGGAATTTCATAATACTGTGCCTTAGTTTCTCTCATCACAGCAAATAAAGAATCATATCAAAACAGAAGGTTTCTCCGAAAACAGATGGTCTTTTTGTACGAAGAATGTTTTCTCGATTGTGTTTAGCTGAGTCCATGTATGTTGGATGAAGCTGAACTCCACATTATGAAAGAGGAGCCAGAGCTGTGGGTGGTCAACAAGCAGCCTTCAGCATTGACAATTATACTCCAGCAGCTGGAAGTTAAAATCACCCAAGATAATAACGGCACTCCAAAGTGATCACTCAGATCAATCAGCAGCCAAGAAACTCAGGGCACTTATATAGTTTGCTTCAACATCACTGCATCCATGTAGGGGGCATAGAAGATGACAAATAGCAAATGTATACAGGAAGAGGAAAGGACAGTACATAGTATCACCACCACTGACACCAACACCAACGATAAAAACACCACCAATACCAGCACTGGCACTGGCATCAATACAAACACTATCAGTGACAGCAACAAAAACAACACGAACACCAACATCAAAGCCAGAACCAACACCAACACCTGCATCAACACCAAAGCTATCACCAACACCAACAACAAAAACACAACTAACATTAACATCAGCACAAACACTTTCACCAAACCAGTACCAGTGGTTAGCACTGCTGTATCACAGCGCGAGACACCCGGTTCAATTCTTGCCTTGTGCATCTGTGTCTGTGTGAAGTTTGCATATTCTCCCGTGTCTGTATGGGTTTCCTCCCACAATCCAATAATGTTCAGGCCAGGTGAATTGGCCATGCTAAATTGCCCATAGAGTTAGGTGCATTAGTCAGGAGTAAATGTAGGGTATGGACGGGTTACTCTTCGGAGGTTGGGTGTCGACCTGTTGGACCAAAGGGCCTGTTTCCATACTGACTAACAAAAATAAATGAGATCGGCACCTACACCAGAACTAACACCAAGACCAGCATCAACATCAATACCAACACCAACAACAATGTTACCAGTATTAGCCAGTTGAGTTCTTTCTGCAAATTCACAAGCCTTTTTGATGTTCCTCGGTCCTTGTTGACGATGCTGTACATTTTGATGGTCAGCTGTCTTTTTTTATTGGCTGGCTGTCTGAGTTAGTAAGCTGACTATTTGTTGTTCACAGATCTTGAATTTCCCTGTTATTTTCATCAAACCAGTCCCGGTTCTTCGTGGTGCTGAGTCCAATCATCTCATTAAAAGTATCCAGGTCTGCAACTTTGATATTTTTATTCCCAAAGTTTCTCTGCAATAGAATTAGTAGTGACATCAGAGTATCTCTCCCCCCCCCCCCCGGAATGGTGATTAATAGCTTACACTGCAAAGTGAGGGTCGCAGATTGCTGACACCATAGTGAAGGAAGATTTGTTGTCACCAGGTCTGTTCTTGAGTTTAGACTTTAAATAGGAGTTCAGCTTTGAGTGAATGAGCTGGTTCTTTCCATAACAGTCAGCAGGGGCATGATTTCAGTATGCAGGAGATACTTTAGGCGACACTGGTACACCACGATGCTGTTTATCAGATGACAATGTTCAGCATGAGGATGCATCCATGTGCGTTTGAAGCAATTTTCTTTTGTTGAAAAGATGTCATTTACGGAGAGTTAGTTTTCTGTACAGAGGTCAAAGGGAGTGACTCAAGAAACTTCATGGTTCTGACAGCTCTCCTCTATGGCCGAATCTCACTCTTTACAGAACCATTCAGCTCCAGCCCATCTGCAAACTACATGTCAATGACCGCTGGAACCAGCAGCTGTGTAAACAGTATTCACAATGAGTTTTGGATTGCTTGTCATAAAAATATGCACCAACCCTCCAGCAATTCTTGGTTTTAAGACAGTACCTTTCTCATTTCAGGTCACAACTGAAAGTAGAAAAATGAAAAAAAAGTCTTCACACTGTCATAGGGCAATGCAGTTGCCAAGAGGGTAATTTTGTCCTTAGCTGAGGCATTCTGGATGAATTCACAGGAATGACTGAGCTGTCACATCACAAATCGGTTCCTATCTTACCTGGAACTCTATGTATGAATCTCTCCTTACACTGGCTCAGTTGGGAAACACCTCTAAGCAAAGTCATAGTAAACATCCTGTGACAACTTAAACTTTCTCTCTTGGTCCTTCTCAAATTGCTCTCAGCCTTTGACAACTAGAGCTCATCCCTCTGCCCAGCTATCTGGAATTTCATTCTTACCAATAATTGTAGCCAGGGACGGGGAGAAAGTGAGGTCTGGATTTTCTGCTTCTCGGATGCTGCCTGACCTGCTGTGCTTTTGCAGCAACACACTCTCAACTATAGCCAGAAACACACTGGCAATGGCTTCTCTTCCTGCTCTTGCACTATTATCTCTGGTTTCCAACAATGATCAAACTTTGGTTTGTCCTATTTCTCATCTACATGATACCCTTGGCAACATCAGTTAAAAACACAGGATTCATTTTCATAAGTACACTGACGAAACCTTTCCCTACACTACCACCTTTCTCGACTCCTTCCTGGTCTCGAAATTGTCAGGCTGATTTTCAACATGCTGTACTGGATAAGCAGAAATTTCTTCAGATTAAATACTGAGAAGACTGAACCCAGTGTCTTCAAACCCTATCAAAATCAATGCCCCTCACCACCAATGTCATCACTTTTCTCAGAAAGACCCAAAGCTGAACCAGACAATTTGCAAGAAAGGCATCATAGCTGACATCAATGTATGCTTCCAACAAGATACACATGCCATCATTGAACCCAGCTATTTCCAGCTCTGTAATGTAACCCAGAATCACTCTTCGCTCTGCTCATCTGCTGTTGAAACTCTTGGCCAGGTTTTTATTATCTCTAGAACTTGTCAATTGCAACACACTCCTGGCTGGTTTCCCATGTTCTATCATCCATAAACAGGATATCATCCGGTGTGTACTGCCCACGTCCTGTCAAGTTCCATTCAACCATCAACCCAGAGCTCACTGACCTTCATTGGCTCCTAGTCCAGCAGCACTCCAGTTTTCAAATTCTCATCTTTATTTGCAAATCTCTCCATGGTGCTGCCCCTCACTTTCTGTGAAATCTCCTCTAACCCAACAACACTGAGATCTCTGTGCCCCTCTAATTCTGCCTCAAACATCCCTGATTTTAATCACTCCACTAACGGTTGTGTACCTACAGTTGTCAATATCTCAAGCTCTGGAATTCCCTCATACACCTTCCTTTCAGAAACACCTTAAAATCTACCACACTGATGAAACTTGAAGTCATTTGTCCTAATATCTCCTTATAAAACTTTGTGTTATATTTTGCTTCATGGAGCTCCTGTAAAAGTGCTTGGGATGTATTAAAGAAATGATATAAATACTTTTGGGACATTGACAGGATGCAGAACTGGGCTGATAAATGGCAGATGGAGTTCAACCTGGAAAAGTGTGAAATGATTCATTTTGGAAGGCTAAATTTGAATACAGAATACAGGGTTAAAGGCAGGATTCTTGGCAGTGTGGAAGAATGGTGGGTCTTCAATGGTACGTCCATTGATCCCTCAAAGTTGCACCCAAGTTGATAGAGTTGTTAAGAAGGTATACGGTGTATTGGCTTTCAATAGCAGGGGGATTGAGTTTAAGAGCCGCGAGGTTATGCTACAGCTCTATGGACCCCTGATTAGACCACACTTGGAATATTGTGTTCAGTTCTGGTCGCCTCAATATAGGAAGGATGTGGAAGTTTTAGAGAGGGTGCAGAGGAGATTTACCATGATACTGCCTGGACTGGAGGGCTTGTCTTATGAAGAAAGGTTGAGGTAGCTAGGGTTTTTCTCATTGGAGCAAAGAAGGATGAGAGGTGACTCGATAGAGCTGTACAAGATGATGAGAGACATAGATAGAATGGTAGATAGAGACTTTTTCCCAGGGTAGAAATGGCTATCACAAGAGGGCATAATTTTAAGGTAATTGGTGGAAGGTTTAAGGGAGATATCAGAGGTCAGTGCTTTACACAGAGTGTGGTGGGTGTGTAGAATGCCAACAGTGGTAGTAGAGTCAGATACATTAGGGACATTTAAGTGACTCTTGGACAGGCACATGGATGATAGTAAAATGAAGGGTATGTAGCTTAGTTTGATCTTAGAGTAGGGTAAAAAGTTTCTGCACAACATCAAAGGCCGAAGGGATTGTACTGTGCTGTACTGTTCTATGTTCTATAAATTGTTATTGCAGTAAATACATATCTGTATCTTTGTTTGGGAAAAAAATTGAAATATTAAGTTCCACTCATGTCTACGTGTGAACATCTGTCTCTCAGAGTGAGTTGAATGCCTTTCCATGTGTATGTGTGCCTGTGTGTGATACTGTATTTCACTGTACATTATATACTTATAAATGTGCTTGTGTACCACAATATCACTGCATGTGAGGAAGTAGGAGGGCTCAAAGGGGCCATGAAATGTCCTTGGCAAATAGGATTACGGAGAATCCTAAGGTATTTTGAATGCATATTTTGAGCAAGAGGGTAGCTAATCAAAGGAGAAAGTGAGGTCTGCAGATGCTGGAGATCAGAGATGGAAATGTATTGCTGGAAAAGCGCAGCAGGTCAGGCAGCATCTAGGGAACAGGAGAATCGACGTTTCGGGCATTAGCCCTTCTTCAGGAATGAGGAAAGTTGGTCCAGCAGGCTAAGATAAAAGA
>NC_057744.1:40218724-40252279 GCF_004010195.1 Chiloscyllium plagiosum | reverse complement strand
CAAGAATAGTTATGAAAATATTTAAAAATGCAGACTGGTGGCAAGAACTCCAGATCAAAGAGGAACACAACACAACAGATACAAAACAAGCCCTGTTCATTGTAAAATAGCCCAAGTAATAAACACTTACCACCTGTTGTTAACACCCCATAACCTAGACTGACCGAGATGTAGACAAAAACAGGAAGTCCCCCTTCCTCTGAAGCTGATGAAATAAGTAAATTAAGTATTTAAACAGAACAAAGTGCAGCATAATAATCTAAACTGCATAGAAGCTCTTCAGCCACATTCTCAAACAGAATCCATCAAATTCAGCACCGCCTTCCTAACCTGCAATCCTCTTCCCGACCTCTCCGCCCCCCCCCCAGTCTGACCTATCACCCTCACCTTGTCCTCTTTCCACCTATCACATTTCCGACGCCCCTCCCCCAAGTCCCTCCTCCCTATCTTTTATCTTAGCCTGCTGGACCAACTTTCCTCATTCCTGAAGAAGGGCTAATGCCCGAAACGTCGATTCTCCTGTTCCCTAGATGCTGCCTGACCTGCTGCGCTTTTCCAGCAACACATTTCCATAGCTAATCAAAGGGCAGGTCTACTCAAAGACAAAGGAGGGAATTTATGCATAGAGCCAGAGGAAGTGGGTGAGGTCCTTAATGAGTACTTCACATCAGTATTCATCAAGGAGAAAAGACATGGAGGGAGGGGTCTATTGATATTCCAGAGCATATAAATATTAATAAGCATAATTACCTCTAGTGTCCATCAAGGATCAATCCTTGGTTGCCTCCCATTTCTCATCTATATGCTGCAACATCAATTGAAAGCACAGGATTCATATTCATACATACACTGTCAAAACCCAGCCCTACCACCACCACTCTCGACTCCTTCCCTGTCTCTGAATTGTCAGACTGTTGGGTGTCTTGATAATATTAAGGTCCCCAGTTCCTGATGGGATCTATCCCAACATACTGAGGGAGGCAAGAGATGAGATTCCTGGGGCCTTGACAGATATCTTTGAATTTTCATTAGCCATAGGCAAGATCCCAGAAAGTTGCAGAATAGCCAAAGTTGTTCCTTTGTATAAGAAAAGCAACAGGGATAATTCAGGTAATTATAGACCGGTGAGCCGGAGATAAGTTATTGGATTCTTAGGGATAGGATTTCCTTGCCTTTTGAAAATAACGGACTTATAGGGATAGTCAGTATGGCTTAATGCAGAGAGGCTTTTTCTCAAAAAATAATTAAATTTATTGAGGAAGTGTGAAAAATTAGATTAGATTAGATTACAGTGTGGAAACAGGCCCTTCGGCCCAACAAGTCCACACCGACCCGCCGAAGCGAAACCCACCCATACCCCTACATTTACCCCTTACCTAACACTATGGGCAATTTAGTATGGCCAATTCACCTGACCCTGCACATCTTTGGACTGTGGGAGGAAACCAGAGCACCCGGAGGAAACCCACGCAGACACGGGGAGAACGTGCAAACTCCACACAGTCAGTCGCCTGAGGCGGGAATTGAACCCGGGTCTCTGGCGCTGTGAGGCAGCAGTGCTAACCACTGTGCCACCGTGCCGCCCACCAAAAATGATTGATGAGAGTAGGTCAGTGGATGTTGTCTACATAGACTTTAGTTAAACATTTGACAAGGTCCTCATGCTAAGCTAGTTTGGAAGATTAAATTCCATGGGATCCACTGTGAGTTTGTAAATTAGATACAAAATTGACTTGGCCATAGAAGATAGTTATGGAAGGGTGTTTTGCTGATTGGAGGTCTGTGATCAGTAGTGTCCCACAAGGATCAGTGCTGGGACCTCTGTTGTTTGTAATATATATAAATCATTTGCATGAAAATGAAGATAGTCTGATAAGTAAGTTTGCAAATGACATGAAAATTGGTGGAGTTATGGATAGTGAGGAAGGTTGTCGGAGGTTACATCAGGATATAGACCAGTTGGAAAATTGGGTTGATAAATTGCAGGTAGAATTTAATTCAAGTGTGAGGAGATGCATTTTGGGAGATCAAATGCAAGAGGAAAATATACAGTAAATGGCAGAACCCTTAGGAATATTGATATACATGGGATCTTGGGGCTTAAGTCAATGTCTCCCTGAAAGTGGCAACACAAGTGGATAAGGTGTTAAGAAGACATATGGCAGGCTTGTCTTTATCAGTCAGGACATTGAGTATAAAAGTTGGCAAGTCATGTTGCAGTTATATAAAACTATTGTTAGGCCACTTCTCTAGAACCATGTGCAGTTCTGGTCGCCACATTATAGGAAGGATGTGGAGGCTTTGGTGAGGATGTGTATTAGCTAGAAGTGTATTAGCTAGAAGTGTATTAGTTGGATAAATTTGGATCGTTTTACTGGAACTTCAGAGGTTGAGGGCCAACCTGATCAAAACATATAAAATAATGAGAGGGATGGATAAAGTGGAGAGTTGGAGTCTCTTTCCCAGGGTGGAAATGTCAAATACCAGGGGGGCGAGATCTAAAGGAAGAGGTGAAAGGTTAAAGGAGCTTTGCGAGACAGGTCTTTTACACAGACTCTAGTAGATGCCTGGAACACACTGTCAGAGGGTGTGATAGAAGTAGGTACGTCAGCAGAATTTAAGAGGCATTTAGGCACTCACATGTACAGGCAGGGAATAGAGAGATATGGACCATGTGCAGGCAGATGGGATTATTTTAGAATGGCATCATGGTCAGCACAGACAATGTAGACTGAAAGCCCTGTTCCTGTGCTGTACTGTTCTATGTTCTGTGAGGATGTACCTCCATGTATAGAAATGGATACTTTCTTTGTGAACATGTTCTTCTGTCAGTGAGTGTGCCTGTGTGTGCATGTGTCTGTGTGTATGTCCACATGTGTAATTATACGTACATGTGAGTACAGACTCAATGTGAGTACAGACTCAATGTGATCTAATCTGTTGTCCTTAATGAGATTGCGCACTGACATAGGCAGAACCTTACTTGGGTTTGCACCAGAAGATCGACTTCTCACCAGAAATGTAGCTCAGCAAACGTCAGTGCTGCAAAGGCAGAACATGAACAGCATGGATTTAAAAAGTTGTTCAATGTAGATTTGGCTGTGTTCGTTCCCCTTGAAAGCAGCCCAGCTGGCTGTGTGCTGGGCTCAGCGGGGCTCTTGCAAGAGGCTGGGGGATGTCCACACTGACCTCTGGCCAGGCGCCAGTGAAAGCCGCAAGCCAGTTGGAGCACAGAGCTGCACGTTCCAAACTCTTAACACAACACAGGTTGCAGCTGTGGGTGTCTCACTCCTTCGAACTGCTCCCCAGAGCAGCTTTTATAACTTCAAGTATCACATTCACCAAACCCCATGGGGACCCAGTGAAAAGGAAAGGGACATGACAATGACTGGGACTCAGTGTCCGAGAAAGGCACGACCCAATTGCTACATACCAACAGAGTAAATGAATTAGCATTACAACAACAACTTTATTTATATAGCAACTCAATGCACCAAACCACATTCCCTTCCCCACTCCCAGTGCTTGGCAGGTGCAATGTGCAAGAAACTTTAACGCCAATGAAAGAAGAAAAGTTTGAACAGGTGACTAAAAGTGTGGGGAAAGAAGGTAGATTTTTCAGCCACATTTTAATGAAGGTGAGAAAGATTAAGAGACAGAAAAGAAAGAGAAGGGAACTTCTGAATTTATGACCTGAAAGCAATGCCATCAGTGGTGGAGCGAAGATTTTGTTCCGATAAGACCCCAAGTAAATTCTCCAATGTGTTACAGTTCCAGATGGGATACCCAAAATGTTAAACTTTAGGGTAGGAGAGGTGACCTAGCTCCTCCTCTTTATTCACACACATGCTTAGTTGATTGTAATAAGGTTAATTTGAAAAGGACTCTTTCCCTTGTGATTAACTTTCTCCCAGACTCAAAAGAACTTATTATACATGAAAATAAGCCAATTTAGCAGGTTTTCTTATGATAACAAAGTGAGAGTTTATAAATGACAAATCAGTGAAGCTAACACAGAAAATGCTGGAGAAATTTAACAGAGCATCTGTGGGGAGAAAAACAGAGACAATATTTGAGTCCAGCATGACTCTTGTTCAGAACTTCAGCCATGAGCACATTGAAAAGCAGATTCAATAGGCTGAATGGCTTACTCCCATTCCTATATTCGCACACATTATAAATACAAGGCAAGTGCAAAACGATAAAAGTCTTAAAAAAAAGATACAGGTTAGACTCTGAGTTCGTCGTGAAGAGTCGATGGTTGAGACTTACAATTATTGCAGGGGAGATTACCAGAAGTGTTCTTTTGAGATTCTTGATTTTATAGTCAAAGTGTGCCGCTGGAAAAGCACAGCAGGTCAGACAGCATCCGAGGAGCAGGAGAACTGAAGTTTCGGACATGAGCGCTTCATCAGGAAGGGCTTTCCTGATGCTTCCTGATGAAGGGCTTATGCCCGAAACATCGATTCTCTTGCTCTGCGGATGCTGCCTGACCTGCTGTGCTTTTCCAGCACCACATTCTCGACTCTGATCTCCAGCATCTGCAATCCTAGCTGGAAAAGCACAGCACGTCAGGCAGCAACCGTGGAGCAAAAGAGTCAACATTTCAGGCATGATAAAGGCGTATGCCCGAAACGTTGACTCTCCTATTCCTCAGATGCTGCCTGATGCTCTGCGCTTTTTCCAGCGCCACACTTTTCAACTCTGACACTCCAGCATCAGCAGACCTCACATTCTCTTAATTTTATAGGCAGACTGAAGGTCTTTTATCCTGAATAATTTCTCTTAACTGGCTTGCTCTACTCAGGGTGTGAGAGAATCTTCCTTTACTTACAGCACAGAGGTAGGTAGGTGATATTTCCTCAACTGTGACCTTCATTGCACATAAATGCTTGAACAAGAGTGTTCAGCCCCACTGATACACTCCAGTAGAATTAAAATTGGCTTTTTAACTTTCTTTTTGCATACTCCTGTACGGTAAAACAGATATGACTGCAAGAAATGGTCTTCTGCTGAGAGGAGACGGAATGTCAACACCCTTGTTAACTTTGTAGTTAAGTCTCTTCTTGTTTGAAAATTTCCTGTTTATGTATGTCCATTCCATAGAATTCACAAAAGCCTTTTCCAGACAGTCACAGAATTTAAATTCACAGTTTTTCTGTCACAGACCTCCTTTTAAAAAGAGCACATTTTGGAATTAAAAGAAAAGTGTGTCAATGAATACTAATTCATCATTGTAACAATGCACATTGCCAGAGAAAGTTTGAGCACACAGATGGTGTCCTGATGTTATTAGACTTGATAAACATTTTGTATACATTCTATCAACAGTTCCAGAGTGAAAACAGAAACAGGAAGGTATTTCGCACAGAATAACACTGGATGTAGCATAAGACTAGGTATGGAAGGCTTTTTTTAAATTCATTCTTTGGATGTAGGTAATATTGTCCATGCCTAACTGCTCTTGAGGAGGTGGTGGTGAGCTGTCTTTTTGAACTACTGCAGTCCATGTGCTGTACTGTTTGGGAAGGAATTCCAAGATTTTAACCAAGCAACAGTGAGAAAGCAGTGATATATCTTTCCAAAGTCAGGATGGTGAGTGGCTTGGAAGGTAACTTGCCTGTGGTGGTATTCCCATGTATCTGCTGTCCTTGTCCTCCTAGATGGGAGAGGTCATGGGATTAAAAGGACCAGTTGAAGTAATCTTGGTGAGTTGTTGCAGTGCTACAATATACAGAATAGCATCAGGAACAAAATGACACTGGATATAGAATGGCATCAAGCATGGAATAGAACAGCAAAGCTAGGATCATTCTTTGATCTTCACTATTTTTCACCTGCACACTGCCCCTCCATGATGTCACCTGAAGACAGCATTCATTTTCATGAGTACGGGGAGGTCAGCCAGCTCTAATCATCACCACCCCACTCAAATGCTCCACCATTGCTAAATTATCAGGTTGCTTATCCAACATCCAGAAACTTTAGAGCAGGAATCACCACTGTAAGGAAGACTGAAGACTGAAGTTGCTGTTTCTGGTTCTCACTCCAAACTCCATTCCCTACCTACTGGCTCAATCCCTCTCTCTGGCAACAGGCTGAGATTAAATCAGTCAGTTCGCAACCTCATTACCTGCAATTCTAAAATTAGCTTCTAATCTCATATCCATGAGATTATTTATCTAAGATTGTTTATTTTCACCATAGTAACATTGCCTGACTTGACCACTGTCTCAGCTCATCCACTGTTAAAGTCTTCACTCATGATTCATTACCCCTGGACTCGATTATTCAACCCAACCTTGGCTAGTCTCCCACAGTACCCTCCGAAAACCTCTGGTCATTCAAAATTCTGCTACTCATGCCTGAACTCACAGCATGTCCCATTCCTCCTGTGTTCATGGTTCACCTGTCAAGCAACAGTTTTAAAATTCTTATCCTTGTTTTCAAATCCCTCTCAATCCTTATCCCTCTCAATCTCTGTGAATCACATCCAGTCCTGCACTCTCTGCATTCCTCTCATTCTGGGCTCTGCTCCATCCCAAATTATACTCTCTTCATTCTAGCATTGATGACTATGTCTTCAATTGCTGAGGTCTCAGGAGCCAGAATCTTCCTAAACCTTTCCGTCTCTCTCCCTCATTTTCTTCCTTTAAGATACTTTCTAACCTATTACTTTTGGGTGTGAGTTTCATCTCTGACCTACTATCATCCCAAGCACGTCATGATGTTTCAGTAGATTATAGGTGTTGTAAAAATATAAGTTCTTGTTAGAACAGCATCGGGTATAGAATGACACTGGGTATAAAGTGGCATTGGGAACAATGCCACTGGTTTTGGAGTGAATCTGGGTACAGTAATTAGATACAGAGAGTGGCACCAGATGCAGTACTACACAGAGCACAGATAACACAGGGAGAAGAGCGGAGGTCAGGCACTCTCTCTTTGAGGACTCTGCAGATGCAAGAGTGTTTATTCAAAGAATAAAAATGCTTGAAAATGGGGAGCTAAATAAACTAAAAATTCATCAAAGCTCAGCGACATTCCACTGAAGTCAGCGAGTGGACATAGGCATCACTGACCTCCTTTTTAGCACAGGTTATGATCCTGCTAATCATGCCATAAGCTTCAGCACAAAGTAATTAATTCCCAACAATCACTTCATATCAGCAGAGGGAGCAATGGACAGGAGTATCAGCAGCATATGGTCAGGACCTATTGAGCTATGTTAAATCTTGCATTGCATGGTCTGAGCAGGTACTTGAAGTTTCATTTTTTGGAAGGTTTTCATTGCAGCAGGATTGTCTACCCTGCGCTGCAGTCCAATAGCAAGATTTGTGCTCCCCAGTGGATGCTTGTTAATTCTGTGATGTAGACTCTCGTGTGCTTCAGAGCGAGTTGCAACACTGAGCTACGTTAGATCTCCATCTTGGCAGATATCCACAGTGCAAATGTTGACATTAGTGGCCTTGGAGAAGGGGCAGTCTTTAGCAATGTCAGCCAGCAGCAGTGTCACTCTAGGCTTTCTGGAGAGGTAAGTTGCTGTATCAATATTGGGTGCATATTTGAGAAATTTATAATGCCTAACCATCCAGCCAAGTCCACCACCATCCAAAAATATGAGGATGTAGAATTGGAGCCAAACAAACTGTATACAACAGCCCCAGACACTGAGCACTATTGTTCGAGGGTGATACTACCACTTCTGCCTTTGCTGTGCACCTGTACTTAGGTTCTGGATGTGGCTCCAGAATATGAAGTCCCCACACCACTCTTCTCCCTCACTTTAACTCTGAACAAACAGGAAAACAGTGAGTTTTATTACTTTGATCAAAGCAACCAGACATTAAAATGTATTTACATTGAGTTTCAAGCGGTATTGCGTGGGGTAAGAGGAGTTAGTAAACAAAATAAGCATCAGTTTTTAATAAGTGTACCCAATGGCCTAGTAAGGAAAACAAGGGCCTGATGACTCCATCTCTCCCTCTCTAATGACTCTCCGCAAAGCCTCGAGAATTTTCTGTTTGGTTTTTTAACATACAATTCAAACCCACCCCCTGCTCCATTGGCCATTTTCATTGTGGGATTTAATTCCACTCAGAGGGTGTGAGAGGCCAGAAGTAAACAATGAATGTTCTGTAGATGAATAACTTTCCAAACAGAGCTGGCCAAATCTTAGAATATACCACCAGTTCAGTAATTCCTCCAAGGCTGATCCAGATGCTGGATTCAAGGCTGTTAGTTTTTAATAGACAAGCAAATGACAATGCAGATCCACTGAGGCGACGGTCAATCCTTGACTAATGGGTGCAGCCAACTATATTTCTCCAAAGTAGTGACTGCAGTAAAGGAGCAGAGGTCTGAATGCTCCACTATTGTCACCTACAGAACACATCATTGCACATCAAGTTTTACTTGTCTATGCAATGATGGGTCAGCAGCATAGGGCCTGGCTCTGTTTTAAAGATTGATCTTGACAATAGTGCATTTATGTACCCATAGGTTCCTTCATGGTGGTGTTCCCTGAGCTGAATAAATAGGCAAAACATTTTTATTTTATTCATTCACAGGATGTGGGTATCACTGGCTAGGCCAGCATTCATTGTCGAGTCCTATTTGCCCCTTCTCCAAGGCCACTAATCACATTGTTGAAGGTCTGGAGTCACATGTAGGCCAGTAAGGATGGCAGTTTTCTTCTTAAAGGATATTAGTGAACTCGGTGGGTTTTTCTTGACAATCAACTGTTGTAAATTTTTATGGATATCCAATTTCACCCTGAACCCAGGTCCCCAGAACATTACCAGCAACTCTAGATGACAAATCGAGTGATAATACCATTAGGCCAGTGCCCCCCTCTAATTCACTGAATTCATTAATCTAACATCATTGATTAAGTATTACTGTGACACACTTACATAATAATGTGTTCATTAATTAAGGAAGCTGTCACTTTCTGGCAGGGACAGTGATGTTTGGACAGGACCAGTGTTCAGACCAGGCTGATTGGTCTCACACTACCTGTGGTCATACATGTGGTTTAGTTCAGATCCAAATTTAAACAGGTATGGACATAAGAGTTCCCAGCTGCAGTCTGACAGCTTGTATATGTTTACTTTTGTGTGTCATCCAGCAGTACCATCACCTGGGTTTACTGGGGTGGGAAACTACTGTGCCAATCTCAAGCTTGTATTTAAGAAATTTATAATGCCTAACCATCCAGCCAGTTCCAGTTACCACTAGATCTTCAGGACTATAGGAGTCCAGCTACAGATGGTTGTAACTTGCCTCCTATCCAAACAATCTCATGCTTGGGTCTTGGTTAGCAGGTTTACATGTAGAGAGAGCTCAGAATGTGCTGTTTTCATCACATCCTTTCACTCCCCTGCGCCTGGGCCTCAAATTTCCCACTGTTCACTGAGACAACAGATTTCAAAGATGAATCACTTATGATCAATCAATCTGTGCAAAATACAGCCAGACTCTTAACAGCAATTGTTTTGTATTGTACCAAGGCTGCAAAGTGTCAGCATGATGTCAAGTCCTACTAGAGTATTATCTCCAAGTTGGTTTCATGGGCTGTGTAATTATGTGCTTTGTAATGAAAGCTAATCTGTCTTTTTAAATTGCGATGATAGGCTACATTTCCTTTCTCCTCTGTTTGGCTGTAATTTTGAATATATAAAAGGATGCTTGGAATTCAGTGCATTTTTGACCGTGTGCAGTATGCACCAAATAAGTCAGACAGGTATTCTTGAGTTAAGCAAGTAAGGAATTAGATTTATTGCTCTAACCCACTCTTGTGGATCCATTACTCGAGGAATCACTGTTGCCAGCTTGAAATCTTCTATTGAGAGTTTCCTTTTGCAGTAAAGAGCCACATACAGGGCTCAAAGTTTTCTTGAGAGGCCACAGAAAAGGCTGCTACGAATATTGCCCTATATCAATCTCTGAAAGGTCAAATTCAGCTGTCAGGAACACAAAGAGCTGCCTCACATGATCTCTCCCCATCACAGTTGTATATTTCAAAGAATAAAGGATATCTCTCGCAACTTCTCCTAGGAATTGTGTAACAGGCAAGGTATGATTTTTAATGTGTCACCCATTACTTCTGAATGATCCATTCTTCATTTTAAAGTGAGAGAATTGAGAGAATGCACACTTTCAGGGGATCTTTTTCATAGAGTCACAGAGTCAAAGACAGCACAGAAATAGGCCCTTCAGTCCATCTTGTCCATGTTACCAGGTTTTCTAAACTGAACTAGTCCCATTTGCCTGCATTAGACCCATATCCCTCTAAACCTTTCCAATCCATGTACATGTCTAAATGTCTTTTAAATGTTGTAATTGTACTCGCCTCTACCATTTCCTCTGGCAGTTCATTTCATATACGCACCACCCTCTGTGTGAAACGTGTGAAAATGATGCCCCTCATGTCTCTTTTATATCTTTCCTCTCTCACCTTAAACCTATGCTCTTTAGTTTTAAATTCCCCTACCCCAGGGAAAGACCTTGGTTATTCACACTATTTATGCCCCTCATGATTTTATAAACATCCAGAAGGTCACCCCTTAGCCTTCTATGCTTCAGGTAAGAAAGTCTCAGCCTATCCAGCCTCTCCTTATAACTCAAACCCTCGTCTCGACAATATTCTTGTAAATCCTTTTTGTGTCCTTTCTAGTTTAATAACATGCTTCCAAGAACAGGGTGACGAGAATAGTGTGTACAGTCATTACATGATGTTCCAACTCCTGTATTCAACGCTCTGACCGATGAAGTCAAGTATGCAAAAAACTTCTTCACCACCTTGTCTACTTATGATGGCACTTTCACTGTAGAGGTCTCCATCTCCTTCCCAAGGAGGTTTTACATGGCTACTCAGTGGAATGAACCAAATTAATGTTGACTATCTTTGGTTTCAGTCAATGTTCTTTGTTTCATTTAGAAGTTGCACTTTTACAAAATTCAAAACATTCAATAAAATAGCAATGTAATATTTAATATAAGCACATCTTCAGAACAGGGGACAGGCAGGAATGTAGAGTTGAGGTTATAGTCAGATCAGCTCTGATCTTATCGAATGGAAGAGCAGGCTTGAGAGGCTGAATGGCCTATTCCTGCTTCTGGCTTATATGTGCTAGTAAAATGCTTTCCCATCCCCCTTCCATCTTCTCCTGTCCATAAACTTCAACTCCTTTAAAATCTCTGCTGTACATATCCTAAGTCATACTGACGTAAGTCAATCAGACGTACGTTTCCTCATCTTGTGTTCTAATTTCTCCATGGCCTCAACCCTTCCTCCCTCTGTAATGACCTCCAAGCCCACAGCACACTGTGCAAAATGTCTACTGGCATTTAACATACTCCTCAATTCTGTTCTGTCAACGTGATGAGGTATTTTTAGTCCTCATTTCCAAACTATGTCGTTTTTTTCAAAACAGGACTTCTACAGAGACAGAAATCTACTATCCGAAAGATATTGTGAAACTTGAAAGGGTTCAGAAAAGATTCACAAGGATGTTTCCAGGGTTGGAGGGTTTGAGCCATAGGGAGAGGCTGTTTTCCCTGGAGCATTGGAGGCTGAGGGGGGCCTTATACAGGCTTATAAAATCATGAGGGGCATAGATAGGGGAAATAGACAAGGTCCTTTCCCTGTGCTTGGGCTAGAGGTTTAGGGTGAGAGGGGAAAGATTTAAAACGGACTAAGGGACACCTTTTTCATGCAAAGGGTGGTACATGTATGGAATGAGCTGCCAGAGGAAGTGGTGGAGGCTGGTACAATTACAACATTTAAAAGGCACTTGAATAGGAAGGGTTTAGAGGGATACAGGCCAAGTGCTAGCAAATGGGACTAGATTAGTTTAGGATATCTGGTCAGCATGGACAAGTTGGACCCAAGGGTCTGTTTCCATGCTGTGCATCTCTATGACTCGACATAACTGCAGGTATAAATTTCATTCTGTGTGGGATCAAAGGGATACAAGACCTAAAGGCATAAAAAAAATCAGACAGCTGGTCTGTGATCACTTGTGATTGTAACAAAAGGAATCTGTTTCTGAATTAACTGCGTTACAATCAACCAAGTGGAAAGGGCAAATAAAGAAGGGAAGTTGGTTCCATTCCTCCCGCCATTTGGGATTTATCACAAATTGAGGAACCTTGCACAGCGTCTGGTTGGTAACACCATGGAGGATGGGACACCACACAGCTGGGATAGGATTTCTGACAGTGACTATGTGTCTTATTATGGGGGAAACACAGAAAATATCTCAAATCTTTTGGTTTATCTGATGACCAAACAACACTCATCACTGGTAAATTGATTCACTCCGTTTTTGTCAAACACAGGCTCAGTGGTCTTTGTCAGTTCAGATACTGAACCAGTTGAAATGTAAGACCCCAGATGCACTCCAAACTCAACCAAGTAGCAAACAGAGCAAATTGTCCTACAACTTACATGACTCAAATCAACTAACTGGTCATGTGTCTCATTGAAAGTATTTGGGATCCTAGTATTCATAAATGAGCTATCAGGTTTCTACATTGTAATAGTGACTGCACTGCATTTGCTTTGAAGTGCTTTGGAATGTCCTGAGATACTTTCTGTCCTATTAAATGAGGAGTATGGATGTTGGATGAAGTGATGATCAATTTGAAAGTGATGCATAGCATAGTTGAATTGCTTGCCCACTAGAGGCTAGCCGCTGCATCCACAAGATCATAAAACACAGGAGCAGACATTGGCCAAAGCTGCTCCACCATTCAATGAGATCATGATTGATCTGATCATCCTTGACTCTACTTTTCTCTCTTTTCCCCATAACCTGCGAATCCCCTTGCTGATTAAAAATCTCTCAGCCTTTAGTATACATAATGACCCAGTCTCTGCATCCACTGCAGTGAAAAATTCCGCAGATTCAGTACCCTCAATGGGAAGAAATTTTGCCTCGTCTCTGTGTGACCCCTTCTATTGAGATTGAGCCCTCTGGTCCTAGACTCTCCAACACAGGGAAAACCACCTTTCTACTCCACCTGTCAAGTCTCCTAAGCATCTGGTATGGTTCAATAAAGTTGGCTCTCATTCTTTTATATTCCAGTGAATACAGGTCCAATCCACTCACCCTATCCTCATAAGACAGTTCCTCCATACCTGGAATCAGCCATAGAGAACCTTCTCTGGACTGCCTCCAATGCCAGTACATCTTTCCTTTGAAAAGGAGCCCAAAACTGTTCACAGTATTCCAGATGAGGTCTAACCAGTGTCTTGTACAGTTTTAGCAAAATCTCCTGACTCTTATAATCCATTCTCTTTGAAATATAAGTCAACATTCCATTTGTAGTTGCTATTACCCGCTGAACTTGGAGGTAGCCTTTTGTGATTAATGGACAAGGACTCCCAAAATCCTATACAGCCATAAAATATAGGAAAAGAATTAGGCCATTTGGCCTATAAATTCTGCTCTACCATTAAATCATGGCTGGTAATATTTATCAGCTCTGTTCTCCTTGCTTCTCCCTGCAATCATGGATCCCCTTACTAATCAAGAAACTATCCATCTCTGTCTTAAACACACGCAATTACTTGACCTCCACAGTCTGTTGCAGCAATGAGTTCCACAGATCCACCACCCTCTGGCTGAAGGAATTCCTCCCTATCTCAGTTGTAAAGGGTCATCCCTTCACTGTGTGAAGGGTCATCCCTTCACTCTGAGGCTGTGTCGTCATGTCTTAGTCTCTTATACCAGTGGAAACATCTTCTCCATGTTCACTCTATTGTTCTATAGCTTTCTGCAAGGTTTTGCCCACTTGATGGGCGGCACGGTAGCACAGTGGTTAGCACTGCTGCTTCACAGCGCCAGAGACCCGGGTTCAATTCCCGCCTCAGGCGACTCTCTGTGTGGAGTTTGCACATTCTCCCCGTGTCTGCGTGGGTTTCCTCCGGGTGCTCCGGTTTCCTCCCACAATCCAAAAATGTGCAGGGGTTAGGTGAATTGGCCATGCTAAATTGCCCGTAGTGTTAGAGAAAGGGGTAAATGTAGGAGAATGGGTCTGGGTGGGTTACGCTTCGGCGGGTCGGTGCGGACTTGTTGGGCCGAAGGGCCTGTTTCCACACTGTAAGTAATCTAATCTAATCTAATCTAATCTAATGATTAACCTGTCCAAATCTTTCTGCAGACACTGTGTGTCATCCTCATCACTTGCGTTCCCACCTATTTATGTGTCATGCACAAACCTGGCCACAGTACATTCATTTTCCTCATCTAACTCAATAATATTGTGAATAAGTGCAGTCCTAACGCTGATCCCTGTGATAAAACCATAAGTTACAGGTTGCCATCCTGAATACCCCCATTAAGTTTGGAATACAGTCTTTATGAAGCCACGCTGACTCTGTTTGATTACATATTGTGTTTCTAAATACTCTGCTATTACATCCTTTACAACAGTCTCAAACATTTTCAGAAGTTAAGCTAATTGACCTATTTTTACCTGGTTAAGCTAATAACAGACATTAAGCTAATTGGTCTATTGCTACCTGGTTTTTGTCTGTTTCCCTTTTAAATAAAGACACAACTTAGACAGTTTTCCAATCGTCTGTAACTTTTCCAGAATCTAAGGATACGTGGAAGATTACTAACAATGCATCCACTACCTCCGTAGCTATTTCCTTTAATAAAGATGAAGAAAAATAAATTGTGAGGGTAAACTTGTGAGTTTAAAAGAAAGAGAGAAGCTAAAGTGAACATATTGTATTTTTTTCTCTCTTCCTTTTGTTTCTTGATTATTTAGTATTGGTGAAATGGAATGCTATTAATATCTTCTACTGTGAAGACTGATGCAGAGTATTTATTTAACTCTTTTGCAGTTTCTTGGCTCCCTATTATTGTTTCCTCAGCCACATTCTCTAAGGAGCCTATGTTCACTTTAGCTTCTCTCTTTCTTTTTCATATGTTTAAAGAAGCTCTTGCTGTTTGTCTTGCTATTACTCTCAAGTTTACCCTCACAATTTATTTTTCTTCATCTTTATTTTTTGGTCATCCTTTTGTTGGCTTTTAAAACTTTCCTAATCCTCTGATTTTTGCCACATTGTATTCATTTTTCTTTCAATTGCATGCTGTCCTTAACTTCCCTGGTTGGTTCTTAAAATGCTTCTTTCTCACTGCAATATGTTAGTGCTGTGAACCATGAATTAATTTCCTAAATGTCAGCCATTGTTTGTTAACTGTCTTTGCTACTAAACTCATTCCTCAGTCTCCTCCAGCCAACTCTGCTATCATTCCTTTATAATTATTCTTATTTAAGCTTAGTGCAGTTGTTTCCAGCTCAAATTCCTCCCTTGCAAATGAAATGCGAAATTCTATCATGTTATCCTCACTGTTTCCAAGGGGATCTTTTACCCTGAGATCATTTATTGAACCTGCATCACTCGCTGCTCATTCCTGTCTTCTCCTGCTGAACACTCTCTGCTCATTCCTGATCTTCTCCTGCTGAACACTCTCTGCTCATTCCTGAAGAAGGGCCTGTGCCCGAAACGTCGAATCTCCTGTTCCCTGGATGCTGCCTGACCTGCTGCGCTTTTCCAGCAACACATTTCCAGCTCTACTTCTATCAGTGTCATCTTACTCTTTTTATTTCTTACCTCACCTGGATGGATTTTACATCTTCTGATCCAAGATGATTTCTTGGCTGTCATACTTATTGCATGCTGTACTAACAATGCAACACCACCACCCTTTCCTTCCTGCATGTCCTTTTGAAAAGTCATATATTACTGAATATTTGATTTCAAGCTTTGATCTCCTTGTACTCACGTCTCCGTAATGGCTATAAAATCATACCATTAAACTATATTTGTGCTGTTAATTAATCTAATTTGTTATGAATATTACAAGCATTCACCTTGTCCCACCTTACTACATAGAAATTCTCTGCCATTCTGACTAGGTGATCAATAGCAACATTGTACCGAGTCTCTGAACGGCCCAAACCATGCAGCCAATATTCTGAAAAGCCAGGGAAAGTGGTGAAAGATGAGCTAATGGCATTTGGAGTTAAGCTCCAGATCTTTAGTCAGAAGGGATGAGCATGGTATGGGCAATGCGTTTTCAAGTTAGCAATGTTCTGATACTACTCAATCCCATGTGACCTCTATATCAAATCAATATTTTTAGTATAATTTTATATTTTGATTTTACCCGAGTTCTTCCTCTTTTCATACCGTTATTGAGGTACAATCCCTGTGTCTCATTCATCTTCTTTGGTATGATCCACATGCTGAATGTTAGTTAGCAATGCAAGTATGTGGACCATCTTCAGGCCAATCATTTCCTCACCGTTTCTCACCTACATTGGCTCCCAGTCCAGGAACATCTTGAGTTTATATTTCTCATTCTTGCTCTGATTGTCTTCATAACCTCACCTCCCCCCTCCCCCCCCACCCCGGCCCCTCTACCCCACCAAGGTCTCCAAGCTCTGGAATTTCGTCCCCAAACCTCTCCACCTCTATTTTGACCTTCAAACATTCCTTAAGAATCTCTTTGACCTAGTTTTTGATCATCTGCCCTCATGTCTCCTCAAGTGGCTCAGTGTTGTACAACTATTTAATAATGCTTCTGAGAGGCGGTCCTGTAATATCATGGCCTCTGAGCCAGTTCCACAGCATAGAAATGTGCTGAACTGTACATGCATATTTCTGACCACCAGCCTTAAATCCAAATAGACACATAGAACAGTGGTAACCACTGACCGAGAATAAGCAAATAATCGTTAAAACCTCATTTACACTTATCGTGGCTCAACTTTAGCTAATTTTGCTACTGTCCCTCATCAGCATGTTTCAACCACAGAGATCTGACCGCATTTTGCTTTTTATGATATGAAGGTGTTGAAGTTGGCCTGGGGTGGACAAAGTTAAAAATCACACAACAACAGGTTATAGTCCAATATGTTGATATGAAATAACAAGCTTTTGGAGCACTGCTCCTTCGTCAGGTAGCTAGTGGGGCAGGATCATGAGGCTCCTCATGAGGATGGCCTCAATCAGGATCTTGGGTTCATGTGACACTACAGTTGATGTTACCACACCATAATCATTCATTCATTCATTTTCTCTCTCTCTCACACACACACACACAAACACACACACACACATCAGTGAGATGAATTTGCATTTGTGGATCTGTATTTGCAGATACATTCTATTTTGATCAAAAAGCGCACAATCTGTGGGCAGTCAGTCAATGTGACATTTTATAAATTCCTACTTTGGAAATAGAACTAATCTGACTCCAGATTAGGATACAGGCAGTCTCTAACCTCACACCTTTTAATGCATTGTCTGAGCTTTTTTTTCAGATACTGATAAAACTTTAAGTTATCTCAGGACTGTGACTTCAAAAGAAATTCTGGAATTTACTTATTAATCAATCGAAACCTGCATCCCCATTCTAAATGATTAAAGACTTAACAGCAATCTAGGTTTGTTCAATACATCGCATCAGTTATATGACACTTTGATCTTTTACTATAAATTCTGTGTCCTATGATCCTGCCCCACTGGCTACCTGATGAAGGAGCAGTGTTCCAAAAGCTTGTACTTTCAAATAAACCTTCTGGACAATAACCTGGTGTTGTGTGATCTTTGTTTTTTTATAAAACATTCTTCATACCTGAACCATTAAAAAATGTTTTTCTTTCATTCAATGTACGTCAATCTGAGCATGCCAGGTCATTGAGTATATTTAAGACTGAGATAGATAGGTTCTTGATAGATAGTATCAAGGGGATCAACATTACGGGGAGAAGACGGGAGAAATGAGGTTGAGAAACTTATCATCATGATTGAATGGCAGAGCAGACTCAATGCGCTGAATGGCCTAATTTCTGCTCCTATGTATTATGTTGTTATGGTCAAGTTGGTGGTACTGTTATAAACAATCTTGTCAGACAAACCTGCATGGGGAAAAGCAAACATTTGTTCAAATCTTCTATAAACGAATCCAGGGGAGAGGTCCTAATAAGGTTTGACATCAAGCAAATCACTGCACTGACTTATTCAGCTGAGCCAGAGACCAGGTGTCTGCAAAGAATTGTCTGTTGTGGTTCTGTTCGCCGAGCTGGAAGTTTTTGTTGCAAACGTTTCGTTCCCTGGCTAGGCGACATCATCAGTGCTTGGGAGCCTCCTGCGAAGTGCTTCTTTGATGTTTCCTCCGGTGTTTATAGTGGTCTGTCCCTGCCGCTTCCGGTTGTCAGTTTCAGCTGTCTGCTGTAGTGGTTGGTATATTGGGTCCAGGTCGATGTGTTTGTTGATGGAGTTTGTGGATGAATGCCAGCCTCTAGGAATTCCCTGGCTGTTCTCTGTCTAGCCAGGGGACGAAACGTTTGCAACAAAAACTGCCAGCTCGGCGAACAGAACCACAACAACGAGCACCCAAGCTACAAATCTTCGCACAAACTTACCTTATGTATGTATTGAACCCTGACCTTTAGCCCAAAAGGACAAATTCTTTGTACTTACCACCCACTTCAAACATGAAATCAAACATGCTTGTATAGGTGTTCTTCTTCTTCTTTTTGCAGTTCTGGTGTACTGCAGTGTGTTGTGGCCCTTTTGAATAGTGTCCTGATGCAGCTTCGTTTGTGTGTGTTGGGGTGGTTACTTTCATAGTTTAGGACTTGGTCTGTGTGTGTGGCTTTCCTGTATACTCTTGTAGTGAATTCTCCGTCTGGTGTTCTCTGTACCATCACGTCTAGGAATGGGAGTTGGCTATCCTTTTCTTCTTCTCTCGCCACACTCACAGGAATCCGATTCTCGAGAGAAGAAGAAAAGGATAGCCAACTCCCATTGTGAGTGAGATATTCCTGGATATGAACAAACCAGATTGGTTTGGCACCTGCCTTCAGTTTGATGGGGTATCAGTTCAGTTTCTCTTTTAGGTCTTTAAAGATCTTTGGAAATTGTTGTCTAAGCTTATTTCCTGGGTGCTGACTGATGTCTACTGTGTCTTCTTTAAGGATGAGTCTGAGGGATGTATATGCTTTGCATTCACAATGTACAGTGCTTTACCAATTTTTTTTACCTTTCTGTCTTCACATTCCTGAAGCTATGTGTCTGTCACTGGGGAGCTCAGTGCTTAGAACATTCATCCGTAACATGACTGTAATGGTCAGTCATGCAGCAGAGTGGCAGTACTGCCTACTCCTCAGCTCCAACCTCACTGCTCACAACACTCCTCAACCTGCCTCCCTTCACTCTTCTACATTCACCATAGCACATGTCACAATGTCACCTTCTAATTACACTCAAACACTCAACACCATTGCAACCCTACCTTCCTCACACTTCACAACTGACAAACTGCATGGTAATAATTTGAACATGATAGGGTAAGGTGTCAGGGCCAAACCCTCTGTTTTCTTACAGGAGAAGGCTGTCCACAATTCCAGATGGGAAGCTCCTGGTGAAATTCATCAGCAGACTATCTTATCCCTCTGGTAGAAAACATGCTCCAGCATCAGGGACACCAAGAGACAATACCAAGCTAAACTAGAGTCCCAGACTCACAACACAAAACGATGTGGCTGTGTCAAGGCTTACACAATAGTATGGAGTACAAAGTGAAGTCGAGGTAGAATCATTGACAACAATGCATCCCTTCCTGATGAGCTCAATACACTCTGTGCTTGTTTTGAACAGAAAGTCAGTGAAATGATGTCACCTGTCCCAAAAGTCCTGGGTGCACTTGTACCCACAGTCACCACTGTATGTCATCAGATCAGCTTTCTTGAGAGTGAACCCATGGAAAGCAACTACACTGGATGGATTCCCTAGCCATGCACTCAGAGCCTGTGTGGTAGAGGTGGTGCGAGTATTCACAGACATCATTAACCTCTCCTTACGATGATGTGAGGTTCCCACCTACTTCAAGAAGACCACTATCATCCCAATGCAAAAGAAAAATCAGGCAATGTGCCATAATGACTATTGCCCGGTGGCTCTGACATCCATCATTAGGAAGTGCTCTGAGAAGTAATGTAACTCATCAACTCTAGCCTCCCAGATTGCCTTGATCCACTACAATTCACCTCCCATCATAATAAGTCCATGGCAGATGTCAACTCCATGGTCCTACACTCATTCCTAGAACTTCTGGATAACAAAGACACCTACAATAGATTCCTATTTATTGACTTTAGCTCCACCTTCAGCACCATAATTCCAATAAAACTCATCTCCAAACTCCAAAGTCTCGGATTCTGCTCCCTCCTCTGCAACTGGATCCACATCTTCCTGACCCACAGACAGCAATCAAAGATAGGGATAGTTGACAACACTTCCTCCATGATAATGCTCAAGACCGATATCCCTTAAGGCTGCATATGCAGCATCTTGTTGTACTCCTTATACACTCACAACTCTGTAGCCAAATTCAACTCTAATTCCTTCTACAAATTTGCTGATGATACCAGTGAAGTGTGTCAGATCTCAAACAACAATGAGATAGAATACAGGAATCAGATAGAGAGCTTAGTGGCATGGTATAAAGACAACAATCTCTCCCTCAATGTCAGCAAAATGAAGGATCTGTCATTGACTTCAGGAAGCAGAGTCCAGGACATGCCCTCTCTGTATCAATTCTGCTGAGGTGGAGTTGGTCAAGAGCTTCAAATTCGAAGGAGAAAATATCACCAACGATCCTGGTCCATCCACGTTGATGCTACAGTCATAAAAGCACTCAGATGGCTAAGGAAATTCAGCATGTCCAAAATGACTCTTACCAACATTTATAGAAAGCACCTAAGCCGGATGCATCACAGCTTGGTACTGCTCTGCCCTAGACAGAAGAAATTACAGGGAATTGTGAAAGCAGCCCAGTCTATCCCCAGCCTCCCTTCCCTTGACTCTGTCTACACTTCCTATTGTCTCGGGAAAGCAGCCAACATAATTAAAGACCCCTCCCACTTTGGTTATACACACTTGCACCCTCTCCCAGGCGACAGAAGATACAAAAGTTTTAAAACATGTGCCAACAGATTTAAGGTCAGCTTCTTCCCCACTGTTACCAGACATGCATTAGAGTTGATCTTTCTCTGCACCTTCTCTGTATCGTAACAGAGGGCATGTCCTGGACTCTGCTTCCCAAAGTCAATGACAGATCCTTCATTTTGCTGACATTGAGGGAGAGATTGTTGTCTTTATACCATGCCACTATTCTATCTCATTGTTGTTTGAGATCTGACACACTTCACTGGTATTGTAAACTCTGCATTCTGTTCTATTGTCCTGATATACCTATGTAAGGTATGATTTGTATGGTTAGTGCACAAAACAAAATATATCACCATATCTTTGTACGTGACAATAATAAATCAAATTGCTTACTAACATGGCTGAGGCTAATCAATGCATGACAATTAGGAGTGCTGGAGGACTGTTGATCATATAGGGTGGTCTCACACCTTAAACCTTTTCTTTATTCTTTGGTTTCATTGTCCCTGTTCTCTTCCTTGTGCAGTACCTCTAGATGAAGGATAAGGATGAAGATGACTTACCTAAATGGATTCCAAGATGGCGGGTGAGTCCAATGCAAAAACTTCAGACTCAGGCAAATGAAGATTTGGGACTCTTTATTCTTTAATAGGATGTGAGTGTCAATGGCAACGTCCGTATTTGTTGCCCATCCTAATTCCTCTTGAACTGAATGGCTCTCAGAACAGTTAGGAGTCAACTACATTGCTATGGGTCTGGGGTTACGTTCAAACCAGACCAGATTATGACAGCAGATTTCTGTCTCTTAAGAACAGTCGTAAATGAGATGTGTTTTAATGATAATTAAAGGTGTTTTCATGGTTATCATTACACAGAATAACTTTCAATTAAATTCAAATTCCACCAGCTGCTGTGGTGAGATTCAAACTTGTATCCAAAGAACTTTAGCCTAGGCCTTTGGATTACTGGCCCAGGGACATTACCACCACAGCACATCTTGAAAGACGGGGCAGACGAGCTGCTTGGAGGTTTGTAAGCACCTTCTGAGGCCTCAACTTACCCACTAAGTGCTCCTGGTGAAATCCCTCAAAGTATTTAGTGCCTTCCTAAATGGGTTTTCTCAATTACAGCCAATCGCAACCAGTGATTCTCACAAGTTAGCGATGTAGACTCATTTCTTAAGGAATGCTTTGAGGTTGTTCTGAAGCAATTCGATGCTGTCAATAAAAACTACAGTTAACTTCACCAGCCAGTATTCCCTCTGTGCTCAATAACATCTAACTTTTACATTTTTCTCTCATTCCAGGTCCTCCAACTACTGCAGACCCTAAGTTGAATCTTTTGAACCATTGTTTTTAATAGTTCCAGCATCCATTGTGAATGCCTGTGGAATAATCCAATCCAATATGACAGCAAGACGTGTCTGGCTTATAATGAATGTAATTCCTGCTTCCCATATTGTCGCCATTCAGCACCTGAACACTGGACACACACCAACTGAATTTCTGGACTAGTATGTGTTCATCGGGTCAGGGTAATCCAAGATGGGAGATCAGTCTCTTATTTATTATCCCAGCAACAAAGTTGTGTAGTCATGACGATGGATCAGAATCCTGAAATACCTGAAAGTTGTGAACTTTAATTTTAAAATGTGATTTCTGAAAGAGGTCTGCAACAGCCAAATACCAGCTGCTGATGTAAGTTCAGCGATTGCCTGGTAAAGTCCTGTGTGATACTGATTGAATGTTGCAACTATAGAAAAGGAAGGAAAGACATAACAGGAAGAAACACAGAGAAATGACTCTCCTCCCTCTCAGCAGGAATACATAAGATTAAAAGCAAGTTTCAATACGGACTTATTTGTGTTAGTGGCCTGATGTCCTAATCTGTGAACTCAAGTGCTGTAGGGGGCACAGCTCTGAGAACAGTTACTTAAACATCCCTGCACTCCAGGCAAAAAAAGATTAAAATATTGTCTCTAATTGTGAGTGCTACCAATCAGCTATTGCTGAAAGTTACCAAGGCGAAAGAGTTTCAATCAAACTACAAAGCCAAGAATTTCAAAATCAACTGTTCAATTACCACCATCAATACTACCAGTGACATCTACTGCAACGTTTAACTATCCACATTTCACAAACAATTCAGAGAGTGATCTGTGTAGCTTTTAGTCATAGAGATGTACAGTGCGGAAACAGACCATTCGGTCCAACTCGTCCATGCCGACCAGATATCCCAACCTAATCTAGTCCCATTTGCCAGCACCTGGCCCATATCCCTCTAAATCCTTCCTATTCACATACCCATCAAGATGTCTTTTAAATGTTGGAATTGTACCAGCCTCCACCATTTCCATTGGCAGCTCATTCCATCCGCACACTACTATCTGCATGAAAAAGTTGTCCCTTTTATATCTTTCCCCTCTCACCCTAAATCTATGCCCTCTAGATTAGATTCCCTACAGTGCGGAAACAGGTTCTTTGGCCCAACAAATCCACCCAACCTACCGAAGAGCAACCTACCCTGACTAACCTAACACTGTGGGCAATTTAGCATGGCCAATTCATCTAACCTGCACATCTTTGGACTGTGGGAGGAAACCGGAGCACCCGGAGGAAACCCACGCAGACACGGGGAAAATGTGCAAACGCCACACAGACAGGTGCCCAAGGCAGGAATTGAACCCGGGTCCCTGGCACTGTGAGGCAACAGTGCTAACCACTAAGCCACCATACCACTAGTTAATAGTTCCAGCATCCATTGTGAATGCCTGTGGAGTAATCCGATTCAATATGTGTCTGGCTTATAATGAATGTAATTCCTGCTCCCCATATTGTCGCTATTCAGCACCTGTACACTGGACTCTAGTTCTGGACTCCCCCACCCCAGGGAAAAAACTTTCTCTATTTATCAATAGCAGAGCTGGACTGAGGAGTGGCAGATGGAGTTCAACCCTGCCAAGTGTGAGGTTGTCCATTTTGGAAAGACAAATAAGAATGCGGAATACAGGGTTAATGGTAGGGTTCTTAGTGAGGTGGAGGAACAGAGGGATCTTGG
The DNA here is from genome assembly GCF_004010195.1 of Chiloscyllium plagiosum. NCBI lineage: Eukaryota > Metazoa > Chordata > Chondrichthyes > Orectolobiformes > Hemiscylliidae > Chiloscyllium > Chiloscyllium plagiosum. Next base: position 40,228,236 of record NC_057744.1, on the reverse strand, counting down.
GGTCTATGTTCATAGATCTTTGAAAGTTGCCACTCAGGTGGATAGAGCTTGTAAGAAGGCCTATGGTGTATTAGCATTCATTAGCAGAGGGACTGAATTCAAGAGTCGTGAAGTGATGTTGCAACTGTACAGGACTTTTATTCTCCATTCATTGATCAATACAACTAAAAATACTCGATAATTAGAGTGTTACAAGGGGACATAAATTTAAGGTGAAGGGTGGAAGGTATAGGGGAGATGTCAGGGGTGGGTTCTTTACCCAGAGAGTGGTGGGGGCATGGAATGCGCTGCCTGTGGGAGTGGTAGAGTCAGAATCTTTGGTGACCTTTAAGCGGCAATTGGATAGGTACATGGATGGGGGCTTAAGCTAGGACAAATGTTCGGCACAACATCGTGGGCCGAAGGGCCTGTTCTGTGCTGTATTGTTCTATGTTCTATGTTCTATTATCCTATCCATGCTCCTCATGATTTTATAGACCTGTATAAGGTCACCCCTCAGCCTTCGACTCTCGGGGAAAACAGCCCCAGCCTATTCAGCCTCTTCCTATACCTCAAATTCTCCAACCCTGGCAACATCCTTGTAAATCTTTTCTGAGCCCTTTCAAGTTTCACAACATCCTCCCAATAGGAAGGAGACCAGAATTGCATGGAATATTTCAAAGGTGGCCAAACCAATGTTCTGTACAGCCGCAACATGACCTCCTACCCACTATACTCAATTCTCTCACCAATGAAGCAAAGCATACCAAAAGCCTTCTTCACTATCCTATCTACCTGCAACTCTACTTTCAAGGAGCTGTGAACTTGCACTCCAAAGTCTCTTTAATAAGCAACACTCCCGAGGACCTTACCATTAAGTGTATAAGTCCTGCTAAGATTTGCTTTCCCAAAATGTAGCAGCTTTCATTTATCTAAATTAAACTCCATCTGTCATTCTTCAGCCCACTGGCCCATCTGATCAAGATCCTGTTGTAATCTGAGGTACCTTCTTCACTGTCCACTACACCTCCAATTTTGGTGTCATCTGAAAACTTACTAACTATACCTCTTATGTTCATATCCAAATCATTTATATAAATGTCAAAAAGTAGTGGACCCAGCATTGATCCTTGTGGCACTGCACAGGTCACAAGCCTCCAGTCTGAAAAATAATCCTCCACCACCACCATCTGTCTTCTACCTTCGAGCCAGGAGTTGGGAGTTCATGTTACGGCTGTACAGAACATTGTTTAGGCCACTTTTGGAATATTGCATGCAATTCTGGTCTCTTTCCTATCGGAAGGATATTGTGAAACTTGAAAGGGTTTAGAAAACATTTACAAGGATGTTGCCAGGGTTGGAGGAATTGATGGCTAGTTCTCCATGTACTCCATGAGATCTAACCTTGCTAACCAGTCTCCTATGGTGAACCTTGTTAAACTCCTTAGTGATGTCCATATAAATCTCGTCTAATGCTCTGCCCTCATCAATTCTCTTTGTTACCTTTTCAAAAAACTCAATCAAGTTCGTGAGACATGATTTCCCACACATAAAGTCATGTTGACTATCCCTAATTAGTCCTTGTCTTTCCAAATACATGTAAATCCTGTTCCTCAGGATTCCCTCTCACAACTTGTCGACCACTGACATCAGAGCTGAAAATGTGTTGCTGGAAAAGCGCAGCAGGTCAGGCAGCAGTTGTCCTGAGCTGGGGTAGGTCTAATTGCAGGGAATGTAGGTAGCGGCGCATGGCTGCAAGCGTGGAGCGAAGGATCCGGAGGGAGGTTTTTTGCTGGAGGCTTCGGATTTGATGTAGGTACTGGTTGTCCTGGTTGGGTCCAAATTTTGTTGGTCTGAACGTAGTCCGAAGTCCATGCGGGATCAGTCGGTTCCGTAGGAGGAAGGAGATGTGGCTATGGTAGCGAGTCTGTTTGAGAACGTGGCTGAAGAGCTTCTGTGCAGAGGAGATGACCTGGGGTGTGCAGTGAGAGAGGGACTCACTGAAATCCTTGTAGAGGGAGGAAGAGAGCTTCTTCAAGGAAGGCATCCTTGTAAGAGGATTTGCAGTAGGTTAAAATCTTTGAGAGAAAGTGAGGGCTGCAGTGTTGTCCTGAGCTGGGGTAGGTCTAATTGCAGGGAATGTAGGTAGCGGCGCATGGCTGCAAGCGTGGAGCGAAGGATCCGGAGGGAGGTCTTTTGCTGGAGGCTTCGGATTTGTTGTAGGTACTGGTGTTGTCTGTAGGTACTGCAGCCCTCACTTTCTCTCACCACTGACATCAGGCCTACCAGTATATAGTTCCCTGGCTTTGTTTATATTTCTCTTTTTAAACTTATTTCTTGCTCATCAGTGTCTATGTATGTTGTGTTATTACTTTATCTTATATTTAGTAATGAATACACCTAGTGACACCTTAGATGAATTCAAGAAGCTGAGAGGAGAATGGGTTAGCTTGCTGCAGTAGCCAGATCAAACACCATCTATAAAGATAAGGTAAAGGTAAAGGTAAAGTCACTATAGTCCTACTGGACCATAGGACTGCTCACTCATTAATGAGACAGGGTTGGCAGAGGTTTAACCCAAAGTGAGGGGAGAGGTTGAGATTATCTACATTGTAATCTCAGTTTGTGCAGTAATTGAATCCACTGTGTTGATGTTACTCTGCATTACAAACCAGTCATCCAGTCAATAACATTAAAATAACATTGAATAAAGTCATTTTTAACTGGCTTTTGATCCAGGTTCTCTGAATATAAAAGAAAGGACAGCATGATCAGTCACATTTCTCACTAGATATTGTCATTCCAACATAACATCCCACTTTATTCATTAATGGGATTAGGGTGTTACTGACTAGACCAGCATTTATTGCCCAACCCTAATTGCCCAGAGGGCAGTTAAGAGTCAATCACATGGCTATGGGTCTAGAGTTACATGTAGGTCAGATCAGGTAAGGATGGCAGTTTTGTTCCTGAAAGAACATTAATGAATTAAATGAGTTCCAAAAATCAACAACAATTTGTGGTCATCAAGAAATTCTTAATTCCAGATTTTTATTGAATTCAAATTCCACCATCTGCCACAATTTCTCCAGAATATTACCTGATTCTTGGGAATAAAAGACCAGGAGGCCGTCACACCCGTAGATGATATCCTACTTGGCCTCATAGCTACTGTTGTGTGTTCCCGAAGGTCTTTGACTTGTATCTTTTCCATATATCAGACATAAGGGAAAGAGGTGACATTCAGCAAAAGACAGCTGAGTTTTTTTTTAGCTGAGCAGGTACAAGGAATATATTCACAGGTTAAAACTCCACACATCCAGGCAGATTGCCACATATACAGAAGTGATGATTAATGTTCTTTAAGAACACCCTCTCCATCTGGCCTTAATCAGGAGGTGATGAAGTCCACTCACATCAATCATCAGTAAAGAGCCTTGAAATAATCAATTCTTTATTCCAAAATTTTGATTGATGGAGAAAAGTGAAAATGACATTTAACAGTTAAAATATAATATCGGAATTATGTTCTCCTGTTGCCAGCTGAAATAAAGGGCAATAGCAGAGCAATATCAGTTACCTGCCTTTTCATGGATGTGAGCATCTGTTAAAATTCCATCTTTTAACCTTGAGAAAGTGTTGGTGAGCTGTCCTCTTGAAGTGGTGCAGATACACCTGCTGTGCTTTAGGTACTATTGCAAATGTTTCTACTATATTCGTTAGCATTCCGACCAAACCTTGTAAAGACATTAGTATTTAACTTGAGCTGTAAATCAGTCTTCTTATTTCTCAAATTTAAACATTAGAGTAATCTGTCAAAGGATAAAAAGTTATTTCTTACAGCTTTCCCATGTATCTTCCATCCTTGTGTCTCTTGTTCATAGAGGTCATCCGTTTGGGAAGTGCTGTTGAAAAAGCCTTGAATACAGAACTTAGAAGAGTACAGGCCCATCAGCCCTCAATGTTGTGCTGATGTTTTACCCTACTCTAAGATCAAACTAACCCACATACCTTTCAATTTACTCTCATCCATGTGCCTACCCAAGAGTCGCTTAAACATCCCTAATGTATCTGAATCTCCTCCCACTGCTGGCAGTGCATTCCACGCACCCACCACTCTCTGCGTAAAGAACCTACCTCTGACATCTCCTTTAAACCTTCCTCCTTAAAATTATTTTACCTTCATCAATGTGTTTTGTCACATCCTCAAAGAATTCAATAAAGCTTGTGAGACATGACCTGCCCCTCACAAAACCGTGCTGACTATCTCTAATCAAGCTATGTTTTTCCAAGTAATCATAAATCCTGTCTCTCAGAATCCTCTCCAATAATTTGCCCACCACCGACGTAAGATTCATTGGTCTGTAATTCTCAGGGTTATCCCTGTTCCCTTTCTTGGACAAGGGAATAACATTTGCCACCCTCCAATCATCTGGTCCTACTCCAGTGGGCAGTGAAAATGCAAAGGTGCAGCAATCATTTCCCTCGCTTCCCGTAGTGACCTTGGGTATATCCCATATGGCCAAGGAAACTTATCTATCCTCGTGTTTTTCAAAATTTCTAGCACATCCTGCTTCTTAAAATCAACCTGTTTGAGCATATCAGACTGTTTCATGCTGTCCTCACAAACAACAAGGTCCCTCTTGCTAGTGAATACTGAAGCAAAGTATTCAATAAGGAACTCCCCTACCTCTCCAACTCCAGGCACAAGTTCCCTCCATTATCCCTGATCTGCCCTACCCTCACGCTGGCCATCCTGTTGTTCCTCACGTAAGTGTCGAACGCCTTGAGGTTTTCCTTAATCCTATCGACCAAGGCTTTTTATGCCACCTTCTAGCTCTCCTAAGTCCATTCTTCGCGTCCTTCCTGGCTACCTTGTAACCCTCTAGAGCTCTGTCTGATCCTTGCATCTTCAACCTTAAGTAAGCTTCCTTCTTCCTCTTGACTAGATGTTCCACATCTCTTGTCATCTAAGGTTCCTTCACCCTACCATCCCTTCCTTGCCTCAGTGGGACAAACCTACCCAGCACTCGCAGCAAGTGCTCCCTAAACAATCTCCACATTTCTGTCATGCATTTCCCTGAGAATAGCTGCTCCCAATTTATGCTCCACAGTTCCTGCCTAATGATATTGTAATTTCCCCTCCCCCTACCAAATACTTTCCCATATCGTCTGCTCCTATCCCTCTCCATGACTGTAGTAAAGCTGTGGTCACTATCATCAAAATGCTCTCCCACCAAGAGATCTGATACCTGACCTGGGTTTGTTGTCAAGTACCAAATCCAATATGGCCTCCCCTCTAGTCGGCCTATTTACATATTGAGTCAAGAATCCTTCCTAAACACACCTGACAAAAATCAGCTCCAGCCAAACTATTTGCGCTAAGGAGATTCCAATCAATACTAGGGAAGTTGAAGTCACCCATGACAACAAACCTGTTACTTTAGCACCCTTCCAAAACCTACCTCCCAATCTGCTCCTCCAATCTGGGGGAATCTATAGAAAACTCCCAAAAAAGTGATTGCTCCTTTCCTGTTTCTGACTTCAACCCATAATGACAAACCCTCCTCAACGACCACACTTTCTGCAGCTATGATACTATCCCTGATTAACAATGCCACTCCCCACCTCTTTTACCTCCCTCCTTAGTCCTTTTGAAACATCTAAACCCCGGAACATCCAACAACCATTCCTGTCGCCGTGATATCCAAGTCTCCAAGTAATGGCCACAACATCAAAGCTCCAAGTACTGATGTATGCTTTAAGTTCATCATCCTTATTCCTGACACATCTTGCATTAAAATAAGCAACTTCAACCCATCACTCTGACTGCAACTTTGCCCTATCAACTGTCTACCCTTCCTCACACACTCTCTGCATGCTATATCTGCTTGTTCACCACCTACCACACCCGCTGATCTATAGCTTCACATTAGTTTAAACTCTCCGGAAGAGCTCGAGCAAACCTCCCACCCAGGATATTGGTACCCCTCCAGTTCAGGTTCAACTTGTCTTCCTTGTACAGGTCCCATCTTCCCCAGAAGGTATCCTAATGATCCACATATCTCAAACCCTCCCTCCTTCACCACCTTTGCTGTCATGTGTTCAGCTGCACTCACTCTCTGCTCCTAGCCTCACTAGCACATGGCACCAGTAGCAATCGTGAGATTACTACTCTGCTCATCTTGTCTTTTAGCTTCCATTTTAACTCCCTGTATTCACATTTCAGGTCCTCATCCCTTTTCCTAGGTATGTCATTGGTACCGATGTGTACCACAACTTTTGGCTGCTCTCCCTCCCTCTTAAGAATCCTGTAGACTTGATATGAGACATCCCCGACACTGGCAGCTGGGAGGCAACATACCATCTGTAGGTCTTGTTCGCGACAACAGAACCTCCTGTCTGTTCCTGTATCATTGACTCTCCTATCGCTCTCCTATTCTCCCCCCTTTCCCTCTGAGCCATAGAGCCAGGCTGAGTGCATTGAGACCTGACCACTGTGGCAATCCCCTAGTAGCTGACAACCCCTCCCCTCTTCCCTCACCTCACCTCCCCCCCCCCCACCCCACCCACACACAAACAACAGTATGTTTATTATTGAGGGGACCACCCAAGGGGATCTCTGCAGTAAATGTCTATTCCCTTTCCCTCTCTTGACGGGAGTAACTTTGGTGTGATTACCTCCCTATAACTCCTCTTGATCACCCCCTCCATCTCCCGAATGATCCAAAGTTCATCCAGCTCCAGCTCCAGTTCCTTAATGGTCTGTGAGGAACTGGAATTGGGTACATTTCTTGAGGTCATCAGGGACACTTGTTTTTAGATTACATTACAGTGTGGAAACAGGCCCTTCGGCCCAACAAGTCCACACCGACCCGCCGAAGCGCAACCCACCCATACCCCTACATTTACCCCTTACCTAACACTACAGGCAATTTAACATGGCCAATTCACCTGACCTGCACATCTTTGGACTGTGGGAGTAAACCGGAGCACCCGGAGGAAACCCACGCAGACACGGGGAGAACGTGCAAACTCCACACAGTCAGTCGCCTGAGGTGGGAATTGAACCCGGGTCTCTGGTGCTGTGAGGCAGCAGTGCTAACCACTGTGCCACCGTGCTGCCCACACGGGATCCTTACCTCCCACATCCTGCAAGAGGAGCATACAACTGCCCGAGCTTCCATCCCCTCTGCTCTAAGTTGCCAAAAGGGATTAAAAAAAACTTACCTTGCCAACCCTCTACACAGCTTTGGTGAGATTTTACAGTGCATATTGTAGATGGTACTCACTGATGCCATTGTGCACAGATGGTCGAGGGAGTGATGATGAAAGTGGTGAATGGGATGCCAATGAAGCGGGGGCAGCTTTGTCTTGGATGATGTCAAACTTCTTGAGTTTTGTTGGAGCAGCACTCAACCAAGCAAGTAGAGAATATTCTACCACACTCCTGATTTGTTCCTTTTAGATAGTGAACAGATCTTGGACAGTCAGAAGGTGAGATACTCACTGTAGGGTTCCTAGACTCTGGCCCGCTCTTGTCGCCATAACGTTTAACGAGCTGGTCCATGGTAATCCCCAGGCTGTTGATAAGAGAGTTGATAAGTGATAAGTGATGGTAACGCCATTGAATATCAAGGGTAAATGGTTATTTTCTCAAACAAACACAGACAATGATGGAGAAACTCAGTAAGTCTGGCAGCATATGTGGACAGAGAAACAGTTTTCTTTCTTGATGCAGATAATCATTGCTTGAAGCTTGTATTACATTATTACTTATAAGCTGATAAATGTTGTCCAGGTCTTGGACATTGACTGCTTCAGTGTCTGAGAAGTCATAAATGGCCCTAAACATTGTGCAATTACCAGGAAACTGCCCCAATTCTGACCTAATGGAGGGAAAGTCATAGGGCATTTGGAATTCAGTCTGGTGACTTGCATTTGATGGGGGAAACAAAATACAGGATTACACATTAAATATGAAGGGATGGGAGGATTGGAGAAAGTGAGTGATCTTGGTGTGCAGGTCCACAGGTCCCTCTATTCCTGATGAAGGGCTTTTGCCCGAAAAATAGATTTTCCTGCTCCTTGGATGCTGCCTGACCTGCTCTACTTTTCCAGCACCACTCTAATCTAGACTCTGGTTTCCAGTAACTGCAGTCTTTGGTTTTACCTAGTTGATTTAACCCTATTGCGAATCCTCTTGCAGGAATGCCTACTTTGAAGAAGTTTTCCTCCTCTCTCTACAAGAATCTCAGTGAGTCTCTCTCTCACTGCAAACCCCAAGTCATCTCCTCTGCCCTGAAGCTCTTCAAACATGTCCTGAAACAGATTCGCTACCACAGCCATATTTGCTTTCTTAGTGCCTGCCTCCATAACCAACTCATCCCACACGAGCTCCAGACTACCTTTAAACCTGCAGAGTTCGGAATTGAACAGGACAAACAGTACAGACTACAGATTCAAAAACACCAGCAACGGTTCTCCTTCAAGATCCTTCGCTTCATGCACCGGCACCTAACCTCTTACAGTCAGCCCTGCCTCAGCTGAGGGCCACACTCTCTCAGAACTGCAAAGGACCCCTTCTGTACTATATCCTCAGGAGGATTCATAAGTATTTCAACACCATCTCAAACATCAAAAACTGTACAAAGTTAAAAATTACACAACACCAGGTTAAAGTCCAACAGGTTTAATTGGAAGTACACTGGCTTTCGGAGCGACGCTCCTTCATCAGGTGATTGTGGAGGGCTCGATCGTAACACAGAATTTATAGCAAAAATTTGCAGTGTGATGTAACTGAAATTATACATTGAAGAATTGATTGTCTGTTAAGCCTTTCATCTGTTAGAATACAGTGATAGTTTCACTTCTTTCATGTGTAAATCACAAAACCCTTTTTTTTAAAGTTGCATTCTCGGGTTAGCTGTTAACAATGGTGATAGCTAGACAATATGTTGAAGGTGTTAGCCCCCTGTGTTCTCTGTCTATGACCTGATGTTTAGATTGATTCCAATCTAAAAAGTGAAATAATAGAATTTTACATAAATTCATGCAGTTTTTGAGCTCAGAGTTCGACATGAATCTATGTGGTTTTTGAGTAAAGTGCAATGCAACTCTGAAAGTACCAAAAAAATTCACCACACACAATATATATGTGTGCAGGTGGGTCTTTGTCTGTCTGTGTGTGTGTCTGTCTGGGGTGGGGGTTGAGTGTGAGAAAGTGTGTGTGTGTAGTGAGTGCAGAGTGATTTTCCTCGAGGAGCACAGAGTCTCTCTGCTCACTTCAGCCAGGTTATGCCATTGCACAGGGTGGGTGTACACGTAGTAACTGCATAAATGCTTTGCACTGGTGCCAAACACCAAAAATGTGATGCATTACAGGTGAATGTCACTTTCAAAATTCGGAAAAATGATTTTTTTTCACAGGCGTTTTCCAGCTTTCAAGATCACCATGAAACCTCTGGCAGGCTCAAACTGAATCCTCTCTCTATACTTTATTGCTGGAACAGCACAGCAGGTCAGGCAGCATC
>NC_057744.1:40184902-40217110 GCF_004010195.1 Chiloscyllium plagiosum | reverse complement strand
AGGCCTCACCTTTATCCCCCTCCGTCCACGCATCAATAAATTTAATACACACCATGACATTGAACACTTCTTCCGCCACCACCACCTCCATGCTTACTTTTACAATCAGGACTCCCGCCCACCTTCCGAGGACCCCTCTGCCTGTCTCCAACACATTCGATCCACCTGGACATCCCGTGCTGGCCTATTACCTGCCCTCGATCTCTTCATTTCCAACTGCTGCCGAGACATTAACCGCCTCAACCTATCTACTCCCCCCTCCATGCTTACTTTTACAATCAGGACTCCCGCCCACCTTCCGAGGACCCCTCTGCCTGTCTCCAACACATTCGATCCACCTGGACATCCCGTGCTGGCCTATTACCTGCCCTCGATCTCTTCATTTCCAACTGCTGCCGAGACATTAACCGCCTCAACCTATCTACTCCCCCCACTCCAATCTCTTACCCTCACAACGTGCAGCCCTCCAATCCCAACCTCACCATCAAACCAGCAGATAAAGGGGGTGCAATGGTAGTTTGGCGCACTGACCTCTACACTACTGAAGCCAGACGCCAACTCGAAGATACCTTCTCCTACCGCCCCCTCAACCATAACCCCACACCCCCCCCATCACCCCCATCACCAAACTGTCATCACCCAGGCCAGGCCATACAGAACCTCATCACCTCAGGAGATCTCCCACCCACAGCTTCCAACCTCATAGTCCGGGAATCCCACACTGCCCGATTCTACCTCCTTCCCAAGATCCACAAGCCTGACCACCCTGGCCGACCCATTGTCTCAACATGGTCCTGCCCCACCGAACCCATCTCCACCTACCTTGACACTGGCCTATTCCCCCCTAGTCCTGGAACTCCCCACATACATTCGAGACACCACCCACTCCCTCCACCTCCTCCAAGACTTCAGTTTTCCCAGCCCTCAACGTCTCATCTTCACCATGGACATCCAATCCCTCTACATCTCCATCCACCATGACCAGGGCCTCCAAGCCCTCCGTTTCTTCCTCTCCCGACGTCCCCAACAGTACCCTTCCACCGACACTCTCATTCGTTTGTCTGAACTGGTCCTCACCCTTAACAATTTCTCCTTCAAATTCTCCCACTTCCTCCAGACCAAAGGGGTAGCCATGGGCACATGTATGGGCCCTAGCTATGCCTGTCTTTTTGTTGGCTACATAGAACAGTCCATCTTCTGTAGTTACACTGGCACCACTCCCTACCTCTTCCTCCGCTACATTGATGCCTGCATTGGCGCCACTTCACGCTCCCCCGAGGAGGTTGAGCAATTCATCAACTTCATCAACACATTCCGCCCCGACCTTAAATTCATCTGGACCATCTCTGACACCTCTCTCCCCTTCCTGGACCTCTGCATCTCCATTAATGACCACCAACTTAAAAAAAAGCTGTGTTCCTGATGAAGGGCTTTTGCCCGAAACATCGATTTTCCTGCTCCTCGGATGCTGCCTGACCTACTGTACTTTTCCAGCACCACTCTAATCAAGATTTTGGTTTCCAGCATCTGCAGTCCTTGTCTTTACCTAGGTCCCTAAGAGTGCCAGCATAAGTAGATCACATGGTAAATAAGGCATATGTGATGCTTTCTTTCATTGAGATGAACTATTCAATATAAGAATAGTAATGCTGGACATACATAAGACACTGGTTAGGCCACAGCCGGAGTTTGGTGTGAAGTTCTGATCACAGGAAAAATATAATTGTTCTAAGAAAGAATATAGAGGACATTTAAAAGATTGCTGCCAAGGCTTGAAAATTGCAGCTAAATTGGATAGGCAAGGGTTGTTCTTAGAACAGAAGAGACTGAGGAACAACTTAATCAAGGTATATAACATAATAAAGAGCTTGGATAAGGTTAACAGAAGGACTTGTTTCCACTAGCAGAGAGGTCAATTGCCAGGTGTGTACATATTTAAGGCTGTACATATTTATTTATATCTGAAGCATTGTAACCTGCTAGGCCACAGACAAGGTGCTGGAAAGTCGGATTAGAATGGACAGTTATTTTATTCAGCTGATATATATTCAATGAGCTGAATGGTCTCTTTCTTTGCTGTACCTTTTCTATTGTATTATGGAATAATGAAAGCAAAAGGCAAAATGAATTTATCAATATTGTTCACAATGCAAATGAAAGGGCACAAATTAACTCCATTCCATTATGCACACACAAAATACACAGTTTCAAGGGTTAGCCTGAGTTACCTAGAATGTAGAAAAATCACCCAGCTTGGATGAAATACATTCCAGGTTATTGAATGAAACAAGAGGAGGAAATTGTTCCCATGATTTACAAATTGTCCATGAAGATAGAGTGTGTCAGAAGAGTGCACGTTTGCAAATGTTACAGACCTTGACAAAAAAGAGGAGCAGGATAAACCAGGCAACTGCAGGCCAAATTAACTTAATATCCTTTGTAGGGGAGCTCTTAGACACAATAATCCAGGGCAAAGTTAATTGGCATTTAGAAAAATGTGGAGGGTGAGTGTGGATAACATGGTTGATATTGTGTCCAAGAACTTTCTAAAGCTGATTGACAAAAAAACATATAATAAACTTGTTAGCAAAATTGAAACCTATAAGATTAAAAAGTCAGGAGCAGCGCTGATGCAGAATTGACTGAGGACCAGAGGATGGTGTTTGTATGTGTGGTAAAACCAAGGCTGTGGGAGGCTTTTTGTTCCCATCCTCTTCAGGTGCAGGCATTTACATCAGGGGTTGTTTAGTCTAATGTGGTCAAAGAAAATTACTTCCTAGTATAACTAGAAGATTCAAATAGGCTTTTATCTTGAACAAGGTGTAGTTTATTAAACAATAGGAACTATTTACGTGTTTATATTGATATGGCAGACATTGTTACAGAGGAGAATCAGATGTAAGGTCTCACAATTTGGAGATCCTAAGCTTTATGCCACCCATCAATATGACATCCTATTAACCCTGTCAGATGCTTACACCCTCATCAATCGTTCACCACTATTATTTTTCACAATTGGAGGGAGGGTATCTAGTGTGTTCCTTAAAGATCAGTATTAGAAGCACTACTCTTTTTGTTATAGTTACATAAATTACCTAGACTTCAAGGCCTACATTCATAAGTTTGCATTTAATGCAAAATTCAGAAACATAGTTTTAAGGAGCACATTCTTCATGAAGACAGAGGAAGACAATAAAGTGGGCAGCCACAATTTAACATAGTGAAACATGAACTGACTCATTTTGCTGGGAAAAGTGTGGAGAGGGAACACAATTTTAAAATTAGTGCAGCAGTAGAGTGAGCAGGGACAATGGAGGGGGGTGAATGTACTCAACTATTTAAACACGACAGGATGATTTGCAGAGATTATTTTAAAAAAAACACATCTAATCCTTGGCTTCTTTGCACTATCAACAGTGCCTTGCATTTATATAACACTTTCAATGTAATCAAACATCCCAAGATACTTTATGAGAGATTTTGGAATATAATTCAGGCACCGAACCACATAAGGAAACATTAGGTCAGATCATGAAAAGTATAACTAAAGGAGTAGGTTCTAACATACTTATTAAAGGAATTTATAAAGAGGTAGTGAGGCAGTGAGATATAGGCATTGAAACACTTAGGAACTCAGCAACTGAGGGCAAAATTGGTGGAGTCCAAAGGTCTGGCAGTTTTTTAATACTCTAAACATTTATGTAACTTAAGGCTGAATAGCCTATGAAGGCTACCTTTACTGTGATGCAGAGTAAAATCAAAGTTGATGCCACTCTCAAGTAATGGGAAACAACAGAATGTCTAAAGATGGAGCTGCAAGATGTAAAATGAATTGGCCAACATAACAGAATAAAAAGTTTACTTTTTTCTCCAGCAACTTCTCCCTCTCTCACTCCCCCTGCATCTCCGCTCCCCCACCCACTCCACCTACAACAATCATTCCCAAGCCTTCCCCCACTCAAAGGCAAAAAGGAAGCAAACAAGAGAATGCTGGAGAAACTCAGCATCTGTGGAGAAAGAAGCAGAGTTAACACTTCAAAACCATTACTCGTGATTCTCTCTTCTGTCCACCTTTTATCAAATCAGCCGTTATCACATCTCTTTTCAAAACCACTACTTGACACCTCTATCCTTATGAACTGCTCTTACATTCAGCCATCTTCCTCTCCAAAGCTCAAAATCAGCTGCCAAATCTGTTCCCAGTTTTCTTGGAACACCATGTTTGAATCCTCTCAGGAACAGAGCATTTTGGTATAATGCGACAGTTGCATTCCTCTGCAACGTCACCCTCTAGAAAATCATACTGCAGACGATCGCTATAGAAAATTGCTATAGCCGTTCAGCAGAAAGTTTGTATTATCCAAACATCATCCACAATTCACCAATCACATTATAGACAGTTCCTGTTGCCAAAATGCACATTACACCAGAATTTCCTGTATCTATCTTTGTGTTTCATGTATTATACATATGCTGTGCCACCTCTTAGGCACATTAGTTTACTGTGACCATTTGGTACTGCACTTTGGCTGACTTCAATCTTATCTATCTTACAGTGCTCCCTCAACTCTCCCCTCTGGTATCCTTAGCCTTCTTTTTTTCCTCATCTAAACTCCGTCCATGGCAACATCATCTGAAATATTTCAGCGTGCGTTAAGCTAAGATAGTGGCAAATTTCACTTCCAGATGTACAATTATGAGCTAAAGCTCAATCTCACCGTTGTTAACTACACTGACTCCTGATCAATAGACTGCTTCTCTGACATCCAGTGCTAGACATGCAGGAAGTTCTTTCAACTAAATATCAAAGAGGCAATGTTTTTGATCCCAGTCTCAAATTCTAGTCCTTACCTACTGACTCCATCTCTCTCCATGGCTGTTCTCTGAGGCTAAACCAGACCTTTAGCAAGTTCAATGTCATATCTGACTTGCAGATAATCTATGACCCTCAGAGCTGATTTGATTTGATTTATTTATTGTCACATGTATTTGTTATAAAATACAGTGAAGAGTGTTATAGTGTCGCCACTCTATGTTGCAGAAGAATAAAGAAATTAAGAAAAAGTGTTCAACTTTACATTCTTCTTGTTAAGTCTTCCATCATGGGCCTAGTGGCCAGGCATGAGTCCCCTTCATTACTCAGCTGCTAGAATGAAATCGTCACTCTTTGGCACCATCTTGCCTCCACCAATGTCCTCGCCACTATGAGTCCTCACTGGACCTCACCAATACAGACACCACCAATGCCACTGGGTACAGCATCAGCCCAAACTCAACTCCACTGCCACCATATGTCTACTTTGGGCCCACATCACCGACGCAGCTGCTGCTTGTGCACAAACTCATCTTTGCTGCTGCCTCCATGAGTCTGTGCTGAACACTGACATTGCTGGTAACTGAAATTCACCTCTGTCACAGCAGCCATGAGTCGCGCTTCCACATGCTGCACCATCATAAATGATCTGCAAAGATACCATCGATTCCTTGTCACCAAGATTAATATGATCTTTGCTGCTTCCCTGTTTTCTCTAAATCACAGGGCAGCACAATCGACCCACACTAGCCACCTCAGCTCTCATTATTATTATTAACCTCTGTTGCAGTTAACATATTATTAACTCCTCTTCCAGCTACAATGTGGTTATTATTGACCCATGTTGAGGTTATATGATTTTTTCTGCTACTAATAGAGGATTATTAGCTGCTGCTATTTCAGCTGGTATTCAGTAAATATTAACCCTTATTGCTGGCTGTTAGTTTTATTCTTTGTAACTGTTGCACTTAGTGTGATGAGACTATTATTAATTATTACAATTATGTCATTATGAACTGCTATCCCAGTTGTGACCAATTTTCAACTATTTTTTCACCTGTAGATATACAGTTGCTAACTAGAGACAACCTGAGGCACTAGATACAACCTTAACCTTAATGATTCCAGATGTGACCCATATTCCTAACCATGATTAGCTTTGACTGTCATCTACAACTGCACCTCTGGGGTCTGATACTTAACTTGCGACTTAACCCTATCCTCAATTCGAACACTAATGTTAGGCCTGACACCAAACTCCAATCCCATTCCTGACTGTGACCCTGATCCTGTCCTGGACCCTGACCTAAAGCCCATCTATCCAGGAGTGTATCAATGTTCCCAGTCCTAACCCTTGACCCATAACTTCAACCTTGAACCCAAACCATGCACAAAATCCAATCTTAACACTAAACTATTTATTTTCCTGTAGAACAAGCAATATACTGAGTGCAGACTGGGGTTGGATCAGAAGCAAGAGGATTAATGTACCCAGCTCTGTGTCAGGTGATTCCTTTTATTAAGTCATTTTTCAATGACTGAAGCTACGTGGTCACTTTTGCTATCTCAATAAAATTGTCCTCTATAAATATAGAAGATCACTAACTTGTACAAGGCACATCATACCACAGCTGTTCTGTATTCACTCAGCTTCTTCACAGGGTGGGATCAGACAGTGCAGCTGATGATGTGATCATCACTCAACCTTGATCTCCCCACCTCACCACCATGGCTCAGCCCATCCTGATTGGGGAAGTTTTGACATTGTTCCCTAGCTTGTGCCAACCTGACCAAACTCACAATGATTGAAAATGTTGCAATTAGTCTCAGTACCCCATGATGATAGAACAGATAGTTCAGTTGGGCTTTTGGCTTCTGGCTGCTTCCCAGAGATGACACAATTGATATGTGGGCTGAAGCAGGACTGGATGTATTGTCCCCAGGGTCCAATAGCCTGACACAAACTCACTGTCAGAGTTTATGCATTATAAGCGGCTTCTTGAGCAAGGTCTTGGAGGGAAACATGCCTTCGCATGGGGTTAATAACATCAGAGGTTAATAAAAGTAAAATACTTAAAGATGCGTCCCCATCACAGTTTAACAAAGGCAAGTGAATTGGTTTTGATCGATGGTGAAAACTGTGATCACATGAAGACTTCTCTCTCTTCAAACAGATTCATAAGTCATTGGTCTAATTGCTGTTGGTGTGATTGTACCATGCATAAAATGTCTGACGTACTGGCTTGTGGAAACAACAGTGACAGCACGTCAAAGACCTTATGTGAAGCAGGTTAGGATGTTTCTGAGTACATGTAATCTCTCTTGCTCTCTCTGTCTCTGTCTCTCTGCCCCTCTCTCTCTCTATGTTCCCTGCTGCACTCTCACTTTAACAGGTCTGCAGAAAGGCACATTGATAAAGCAAGAGGACAAGTGGGGTGAAAATCCCTGGGAGTTCAAAACAATTCCATTCAAAAAAAAGGCAAGGAGCAATCCTGCCCTAAGTCAGCCTCGCCCCCTCATCTATCGGCAATCAGTTAAATTCAAAAGCCCATCCCTTTCACTTAATTACAGACGCCCTTAAGACATTCAGATAATTTGCTGTTGTTACTTTTGAGTTTAAACTAGAGGGTGCTCCTCCCACACAAGCAGCCTCCTGCTGGCCCCGTCTGAACCAGACAACTGCACAGATTTACATGCAAAGGGATCGCAGCTCCTGTAGGTGAAGAAACCCTCCAGCTCTCTCGCTAAACTGTGGGGGTCAGTTCAGACAACATGGGTTCTGAACTATACCTTCGTTCAGATAGCTTTGCACAGTACTTAGACTGCTTTGATTGAGCAGTAAAGAGGGGAAGGGGAAAGTAAGAAAGAGACGAGAGAAAGAGAGAGAGAGAAAGAGAAAGAGAGACACACACACGAGGGAAAGTGACCATGTTTGTGTAGATGAATCAGACAACAGTCAAACCTGAGAATAAGAATGAGCTTCCTGCTGTTAATTAGAAAACTTGTCACAGGACTTCTCTGGAACTGTTTCTTGCTGCAGTCGGTTTTTGGAAGTCTCACCACTGACAACGGGATCCATTCCAGTTTCATCCACGGTCGCCTAAAGAGCCAGGAAAAGCGGGAAATGCAGAGGGAAATCCTCTCGATCCTGGGTTTGCCTCACCGCCCCAGGCCCCACCTGCATGGCAAGCACAACTCAGCCCCCATGTTCATGCTGGACCTCTACAATGCCATGTTGATGGAGGAGGCAGGAGGATACTCGTATCCGTATAGGGCGGTCTTCACCACCCAGGGACCTCCGCTGGCCAGGTTACACGACAGCACCTTCCTCAGTGATGCCGATATGGTCATGAGCTTTGTCAACCTGGGTGAGTCAAGAACATTTCTTCCTTCCGAATCACATCTGTTAAATCTAAAGTTTCCTCGGTGGTTGTTTTCGCAGGCTGCACACATTGTTTCAAGTAGGTGTAACATTTCTCAACATAGCTTGGCACCCTGAATAAGAATCCACTTCAGGTGGGACACAATCTGTTAGAACATCAAAGGCTCACCTTTACTTGAAGGACAGCACAGATGCTGCATTAAGATTGACTAATTTATTAAGGAGCATATTGTATACTCCTCACACCCCCTTCCCATCCCACCATCCTCCACCACTTGCCTCACTGTACCATTTGTAATTTTATCTCTCCTGTTTGCTACTCACTCTTTCCATTGCCTAACTAACTAGGTTGTGGTCTTTACTTATGATTATTACCCAGGTATTTGCTCTCTATCAGCCACTGGAAGCTACTGCCAGACATGCCATTGATTTCAATTCCACTTCTTCCCTCTCTTTCACACCCACCTGTGTTTTCCCTTACTGCAAACCCAACCTTCCTTTGTTACAGAAAGCATTTAACTTCCTGAATCAGGACAAAAGCAGCAGTAGGCAGACCTATGTTGGCAGATTAAGCCATAGGAACCTGCCAGGTCGACACTGTTGCCGCAAAAGCAGCTTTAACAGTGAAAAAGAGTAACAATCACATAAATAAAGACTGCAGCTTTCAGATAATCAACAAAAGGACTGGTACGATGACATATGATCTGGAATGCACCGCCAGAAATTGTACTCAAAACAGATTCAACAGCAACTTTCAAGAGAAACTTGAACAAATATTTGAAAAGCAGAAATATACAAGAATGAACAGTGGAGTAGGGCTAATGAGTAGGACTCTTTTAGAAAGCCCACAGAACACAATTGGTTGCATAGTCTTTTTCGTTTGTTTGGCCTCAAACCTGCTTGCAAAGAGTTAATGAATGAGTTAAAATGCTTCAATAGTTACTGTAGGCTTGCTTGTTTTACGCTCGCATAGTGTCAATGTTTATGTTGCAGTTTAAGGGTTAAAGTCTCAGCCCACAGATAAATGATGCAGTAAAAGGTTTCTCAGTGAAGTATTCACGGTGCAGCAGTCTGTGTCCCTGCTGTTCTGTTGTGTGAGGCTGTCGAATGTGAAGCTCAGTTGGTGCAGTCACCTCAATCAAGCTGAGCAGCTGGGAATATTTATGTTAACCCTCTGAATACTGAAGTATTCTTCCTTTCTTTTTCCACCTTTCCCCTCTCTCCCAAATTCTTCTGTCTTGGCATACAACTCTATAGCCAATGGAAGCCTCCTCAGTAGGCTATCAATTCTGCACGGGTAGAGCTTTATGTGATGCATGTTGACCGTGATGTGAACGTTTCACTGATGTGTCACACTGTGGTCCTAATTGAAACTTCACACAGCCAGTTTCCAGCAGAGTAATGGTAGTAGTAACCAGGAATATGACCCTCAGCATTTTCTAACCCGGGAGAGCAGTTAGAGTCAAAGAGTCATTCAGTACAGAAACAGACCTTTCAGTCCAACTCATCCATGCCATCCAGATATCCCATGTGTCAGCACTTGGCCCAAATCCCTCTAAATCCTTCCTATTCATGTACCCATCCAGATGCCTTTTAAATGTTATAATTGTATCAACCTCCACCACATCCTCTGGCAGCTCATTCCAGACACGCATCACCCTCTGTGTGAAAAAGTTATCCCTCTATTCCTTCCTCTTTCACCTTAAACCTATGACCTCTAGTTTTGAACTCCCCTACCTTGGGGAAAAGATCTGGCCTAATCACCTTACCCATGCCCCTCATGATTTTTTAAACCTCTACAAGGTCACCCCTCAATTTCTGATGCTCCAGGGAAAATAGCCCTAGCCTATTCAGCCTCTCTCTGTAACTCAAAACCTCGAATCACAGCAACATCCTTGTAAATCTTTTCCGAATCCTTTCAAGTTTAACATCTTTTCAATTGCAGGGAGAGCAGGATTGGACGCAGCATTCCAAAAATGGCCTAACTAATGGCAACATGTCAATTCCTGACTGAGATTAACCAATTTAGCTTCAGACCTGAACCTGACTTTAGAACAGTCCTTTTCCCCACATAATCTGATTGTAATTAGATCAAAATCTGTCTCCCCTTGCTCTCAGAATACTCTATGTACCTGTTCCAGATTTTGAGTCACTTAAGGTAGATTATCTTCTTGTGGATCATTAAGAACGTGAGGCTGAGCTTTTTCCAATTAATCAGCAATGCCAGTTTTATACCCAGGAGAAAGTGAGGTCTGCAGATGCTGGAGATCAAAGTTGAAACTTTATTGCTGGAACAGCACAGCAGGTCAGGCAGCATCCAGGGAACAGGAGATTCGACGTTTCGGGCACAGGCCCTTCTTCAGGAATGAAGAAGGGCCTGTGCCCAAAACGTCGAATCTCCTGTTCCCTGGATGCTGCCTGACCTGCTGTGCTGTTCCAGCAATAAAGTTTCAACCAGTTTTATACCCAGGCAGCCAGTTAAAAACCAATGATGTACACAGCACATCTCTCAATGGAAGGTACATCACATATCCTGCATATCCCCAGTAACTTGGGCAGAAGCTCCATCCATGTTGTGTAACAGCAAAGTTATGAAGAAGTAGTGAGAACAGCCAAGCAGCCTCACCCATAAACATGCTTTTTGAATGTGCTGCAGTCTCAGGGACTGTTCTGTAACATTCAAATTCATGGGGGTCTGGATAGAGTAAACAGCATGAAAATATTCCCATCCATGAAAGGATCAGAAATGAAAAGGCACAAATTTAAGATAATTAGTAAAAGAAGCAAAAAATGTCATAAGGAATGGTGTTTTAAACCTGTGAGTGGTTAAGGTCCACAATGCAGTGCCTTGAAATGTTACAGAGACAGGTTCAAAAGGAAATTAAATGATTATTTGAAAAGGTAGAACATGCATGGTTACAGAAAGAAGACATGAAAATATTAAAAGGTCAATTGTTCATTGAAAGCACTGGTGTGAACACAATGGGTTGAAAGTTCTCCTTCTGGACTGTAACAGTTCTGTTATACTGTACATGATCAAAATCGAAGAATGATTCTATGTCTGCAGCTCAGGGAGTAATTGGGGAAAGCATGACCCAGTCATTCCAATCAATAGGTTTAAAGAGACTACAAGGTCAGTATACTGAATCCACGATGATCAATAAGTGTCAGCATGCTCATTGTCACCCTTGATATATTTATGACAGGGCTGACAAATCTTTCCAATTCCCCTAAACGTTTAGATTGTGGTTGACACCATCTGTGTTCAGTCCAGGAACAACACCAAGACAACTTAACATCATTCTGTGAACTGTTTTCACAGGAATTCCAGTAGATGAGATACACAGAGTTCCTTGCCCAGTACCCTGGTCCAAAGTTAATCTCTGTTTGGGAAATATCCAGCTTGCTGATTTCAGCTCAAGCAGGTACAGGGGTTCCTGAAGAGGGAAGATTTTCCAGGTGTACTCTGAGCATTTCCACTGTCTCTTCTGACCTTTTGCAGGTTGTTGAGGTTGAAGGTTAATTCCTGATTCCCAACTGGTAATGAATAAGTATCAAATGCATTTGTCCATGACAGTATCAGTGGGAGGGAGAACCGCAAAGTCCTGTCTTCATATTGAGGATACCCTACATTGTGTTCTGTGTCACTATCATCAAGTTAATTAAGGTAGACTTCAAATACATCTACCAAATCAAGACTGGGCATCCAGAAGATTCTGTGAGTCATCTTCAACACCATAATCATAATCAAACACAATCTTCAACCTCAGGGGTGACATCTCCCCCATTCTACCATTATAATCAAGCCAGGGCATCAACCCTAATTCAATGACTAGGAATGTGGAAAGGCATGCCATGAGCAGCTCTAGGCCTTCCTAAAAACAAAGTATCAACCTGGTGAAGCATCAAAGCAGGACTACTTGCAAACCAACAGTGCAAGCATCAAGTGATGGACAGGGCTAAGTGATTCAACCAATGGAACAGATCGAAGTTCTACAGTCCTGTCACATTCAGTCACGAATGTTGGTGGACAATTATAGAAATCAGTGGAATAGGAGATTCTGCAAATATTTCCATCCTCAATGATGAGTCCCCAGCAGTACAGATACCAGACATCAGTTAAGTTGATTCATTCTGTATGATATGAAGAAATGGCTAGAGACCGGATACTGCAAAGACAATAATATTGAACATTGTGCTCCAGAATATGCCATGCACCCAACCATGGTGTTCCATAATAGCTGCGAAACTGGTATCTATCTCACAATGAAAAATTGCCCAGGTATGCCCTGTACACAAAAACACAGGAAACTTCCATCCCAGCCAATTTCCAGCCCACCAGACTATTCTCATTCATCAGTAAAGTGATGGAGGGCATCATAAAATGTGCTATCAAGCAGCACCTGCAAATGAATAGCCTCCTCACTGAAACACAGTTTGAATTCTTCTATGGCCACGCAGATCCTGAACCCGTATCAGCCTTGATAAAAACATGGACAAAACTGGCTGAACCCAAGAGGTGAGTGAGCATGACTGCCTTTGCCATCAAGATTGCTACTGACTGAGTATGGCATCAAGGAGCCTTCACAAAACTAGAGTCAATGGGAATCAAGGAGAATTCTCCACTGCTTTGAGTCAGGCCTGATACATAGGAAAAGGGCTGTGGTTGTTCAAGGTCAGTTATCTCAGCTCTAGAACATCTCTGCAGGAGTTCCTCCAGGTAGTTTTCTAGGCCCAACCATCTTCAGCTGTTTCAGTATTGACCTTCCCTTGATCATAGGTCAGAAGTGGAGATGTTCATCACCATTCACAAATTGCAGTCCATGTCTAACTTGGACAATATCCACACTTATGCTTACAAGTGGTAAGTAACATTCACATGAAGTGCCAAGCAATGAACATTTCCAACCAGTAACTAACTTCCTGGGTCCCCAAAGCTTGTTCACCACCTACTCTCCACTTGCCTGGATGACTGCAGCTCCAACAACATTCAAAGAACTTGACATCATCCAAGACAAAGCAAGCCTATTGATTGGCATCTCATCTACAAATATCAAATCCCTCCTCCACCAACACTCAGTAGTAGCAGTGTGTACCATCTACAATATGCATTGCAGAAATTCACCAAAATACTTGTACAACACTTTCTGAACCCCTGATGAGCGTCATCTCAAAGGACAAAGGCAGTAAATACATGGGACCACCACCATTTGCAAATTTCCCACCATGCCATTCACCATTTTTATCTGAAAATATATCATACTGAATCAAGACGTTGGAAAGCCTTTCCTAATGGCACAGTGGCATTCTGACACCAAATGGATTGCAACGGTTCAAGAAGGTAGCTCACTACCTTAAGAGCAACTAAGAACATGCAATAAATGCTGGCCTAGCCAGTGACACCCAAGTTCTATGCATTAATAAAAAGTAAATTGTGCTGGGCACTATATGGAGTAGGATCCACCATACAGCTGAGCTCCTTTTGAATGGATTCAGAAAAGGGAGAAAAGATTTACATTTCGATCATGTCCTTCACTATTCTAGACATCCCAAAGTGTTTTACAGCTAATGAATCACTTGTGAAATGTTGTCACTGTTCTAACACAGGAAACATGGCAGCCCAGTTGTGTACAAAATTCCACAATCAACATTGACCAGGTAATCAGATTTGAGGGACATTAATTAAGGGGGAATTAAATGTTGGCCAGGATTCTAATGCTTTTCTTAGAAATGGTGCCATGAAACCTTTTATATCCACCTGGCATAGTTGATAGGGCCTCAGTTTAACATTTCAGCTGGAAAACTAAACATCTGACAGTACAGCACTCCTTCAGTGTTGCACTGGAGTGGTATTCCAGCTGTATCAGTGCGAATTGGCTCAACAGCTTCTTGAATTAGCAAGTTGGCATTCTGATCTCTTGCTGGGTAGTGACATTTTGTTTTCCTTAATTAATTATCAGATTTATAAGGGACTATTTATGGAGCTAGTTTTTGACACCCCAAAATGGAAACATCTTCTCTATTGTTTACCCTAATAAATATTCTTTACAATTTTAAAAAGCTCCGACAAAGCATTCCTCAGTTTTCTTTTCTGAGAAATGTCTGTCAGAATCCCAGGCATTTACTTAAAAACAGTTTGGAGTTTCTGCTGATTGTTCCTTCGTACTCCAAAGCTGTGGGCGGCACGGTGGCACAGTGGTTAGCACTGCTGCCTCACAGCGCCAGAGACCCGGGTTCAATTCCCGCCTCAGGCGACTGTGTGGAGTTTGCATGTTCTCCCCGTGTCTGTGTGGGTTTCCTCCGGGTGCTCCGGTTTACTCCCACAGTCCAAAGATGTGCAGGTCAGGTGAATTGGCCATGCTAAATTGCTCTTAGTGTTAGGTAAGGGGTAAATGTAGGGGTATGGGTGGGTTGCGCTTCGGCGGGGCGGTGTGGACTTGTTGGGCTGAAGGGCCTGTTTCCACACTGTAAGTAATCTAATCTAATCTAAACAAAAAGCTCCCTCCAACTCTACCCCCAAAACTTATATCATGTAAGAGCCTTACTGAAACCTCCTTAGTTTTGCCCAGTTTTGCGTGTCAATGGTCTTCAGTCAATACAGATTCAGTCATGTTGGCTACTGAGTTTAACTCGACACAGAGGGAAACCATCCAATCAAACTGCTGTGATGATGTGTCATTTTTAAAGTTTGTCGCGTGAGCAGAAACCACAAAGGGGAAGGGAAACTGGAAATTGAGGGATGGGCCATGCAGTCAATCCCTTCATCTATTATTATGGTATTACCAACGTCATCACACCCTTAAACTAGGTATCAGCTGAGAGAATGGGGAAATCTGTGTATATGAGCAAGCAGCACTGGAGCTTTCTCTGGGTAAAAACTCTCTCAGTTCAGCACCTCTCTATATTGCCAGGGTTCATTTGGTCACTGACCAAACCAGGCTATCCCATTGTGATATAACTAAATATACTACCTCACTCGATCATGTGTCTTCAGTATTTTGCATGTGCACACAAATGAGGTACGAGTATTGTGATGTGCAAAGTAGTAGTTAAACCAGAATCTTCAGGTCAAGTGCCAGTAGGTGGCACTAACTGTGCTATGTGTTAATGCCACTAAAGTGCAACATGAAATCAGCGTGAAGCTACCTTCCACTGGGTCATGTCTGACTTTGGTGTATCTGATCAGCTCCTTCACTGCAGCCCTGTATCCCCAAGGAAGTTGGAAAAAAGACTGCATTTGTCCAATGTGTTTCAGAGCCTTGAGATGTTACAAATGAGTTAAAATCAAGAAGGCAATGTTGTCTCATTCACAGGCCAAGAAGGTTCAAGGGCTGGAATGATTGACACCTTTCCCTATGTTCACAAAAAGTAAGACCGTTAATCCAGCAAATCATAGGGAGATGGCAGGGCTGCTAGCCCAGACACAATGGGATGAATGGCCTTTTTCTGTTCCGTAACCATTCTGCGATTCTGGGGAATATACTCAGTATTTACCAATAGCAGTTGAAGAACTATACACCACAGTTGAGTCGAGTGAGATTAATATAGATATAAAATACAAAAGCTGTATAGAAACGGGCTCTCAGCGATGGCACAGTAATTCAACTGAACAAGTAAAGAGAATCACACTTTCAGGAGACTTTTGCAGGCAGAGTCAATCTTCAGCAATACCTTGTCTGAAAGACAGTCATAGTATCTCTTTTTAAAGAGAGTTTCACCGTCAGTAAGTTATCCATTAGCACTTATATCTGGAGTCTTTTAAAGAATAATTTCCAATAAAAATCCATTATAAAGAGGGACAATACCCTCACTAAATAATGTTCTTTTGTTTTGCTCTGTCTGCATCTGTTGATTTATGTTTTAGCAGCAAGAGGTTTGTAATTTCGTGGAAATTGGCTCTGGACAATCCCTCAACTTCCTCTTCTCTACTATAACATTAATACCATCCCCTTCAACGGAAAGACAAATGAGAATATAAGCAACTGCATAATTCTTCTCAGTAAAGAGTTTCACAAAGAGTGCAGCAGTGCCAAAGATTCTGGCACTACTGAAAATTTTGCAACATTTGCCTTTGAGTCTGGGCAGTGGTATTTGAACACAGGTGATGACTTCTGACAAACTAGTTAAATTATAGAAGAAATCTTCAGGAACCATTCATCAAACTGAAGCTCGCTGAAAACCTTTAATTTGAAAGGCTTTCATCTGAATCTGACCAATGCTGGCAGTTGGTTTCTTGGTTGTTAGCCAATCATTTTTTTCTTTGGTCTCAGATTATGGGTAGTGCTGCCAAGTCTACATTCATTCACTATTTCCAGTAACACTGAGAACATTAAAAATCAACCACATTGTGTCCTAGGCCAGCTATTTCAGCACAGTCTATGATCAAATAGAGGACCTACCTGAGTTATGTGATTCACCACTTTAAATAGGCAGAAATATTACCTTTTATCAAAGATACTGAATCATTTTGATTTTGTACATCCTTTCTATCAATATTGAACATTTATTCTCATGCCCCTCAGAACATGGTGGCAAGTTTGCTTCTCTGTAACAGTTTGATAAAGTTGAGTTGTTTGCTATGCCATTTCATTGCTGAGTGAACAGTTGGCTACATTGGTGGGGTCTAGGGTCACAACAGTATTCCCAGCTGCATATGGCTATAGGACTGGTGATGGGACCATGTCACCTTTTGCCTCTAATGTCCTGTCCTCACAATTCCACAACTGATCACTTGAGATATCTATTGTTCTACCCTCTCACATCAATCAGAAAATTTAAAAAAACTTCTTTGACCAAAAGGATGATCCTTTGCCATCAGTCAAATTGCCTTCTTATTGCCAATAGTTTTATAACTGGTAAACAAGAATTTAGAAAGAATTTTTTTTAAATTAGTTTTTGAATGTGTCTTCAATTTTCTTCCCAGACTGCTCACACGAGTTTTTTCTTCTCAGGCAGTCCATTGGAATGCTAGGTCATTTGATTCAGAGGTGGCTGATGGCTCTAATGCATGATATGCAGACTTCACCAAATGTGGGGCACATGGTGTTGGAAGGGTTGGGTTGATAAGATATTGAGGGGTTTATGAGCTCCTTTTGACTTCTCGACTTCACATCCGCACATCTCTGATGAAGTTCTAGATGGGTTTGGCACATTCCCAAATAAGTCTAAAATTCAGTTTGGTTAGTCACAAATCAGAGTCTCCTATAAGTCAACAGTATGTTATGACATTTTCCAAATGATTTGTGAATATTCCTAATGTGTTTTCTTCGAGGAGTCTCCAGCTGTGACTTAGTTTCAACTGTAGCAGTTGCGACTGGAATCTGGTATTATCAATATACTGTAAATGACATGTCAGTCCAGTGATATCTCTGTGAGTGGTTTGGGAGATGTTGCTGTTGAACCACTTTTCATGTAATTCAAGTTGGAGGATCTTGCAAAGTCACTGGTGGAATTCTCCAGTGCTTTGAGCATCTGCTGAGAGTTGTCCAATTCTCTGAGGCCTATAGGAGCCTGGGGATTGCTGCTGCTCAGTAAACGATGATCTTTGTCTCAGGTGTGAGATCCTGATTCTTGTAGTATTCTCCTCAATCAGCTGAAGGAATGTTGAATTTTGTCATCTATGACTGGCCTTCATTGAGAAGAGGACCCAAGATATGGAAAGTATTCCAAATTTCCAGGATCTCATCATTGATTTTCATCAAACAGCATTAATGTTTTCATCTTCATCAGAGTCTTTGGCTCCGTCGACGTCAATAGTTTACAGAATATCCTCTTGAAATTTAGCTGCCCTCATAAATGTGTTACCATCCTCTACCACACAATGACACACAAACAGTGATTCTCACCAGCAAACTATGATAGATACCACCATAGGCAAGACTAGGGTCAACCAAGGCTCTGTGATTACACCAACTTGTTTCTCCATCTTCCACACTACAATATTGCACGTGACCGCCAGTAAATTACCTAAAGGTATGGAGATCATTGAACCAGCAAGTTGGAAACTGTTCAACCTACATCACCATCCAAAACACAAACTCCCTCTGATTTCAGTCATTGAGGTCCAGGATGTAGATAACAATCATGTCGGACATACTCAGAAACTGAGCTGCAGGTCATTACCGACACATTCTCAAAACCATGTGAGAAAATAACCCTTTCATTAAATACAGAAAATTGAGGTCTTTTTCCAATCAGCTCCTACAGTGCAATGCCCCCCATATCAATCACGTAAGTGTTTTGGCAAATAGTTGTTAATTCCTGGAACATCTTGTAAGTAATTATAAGTCACTTGTGGGTAAGACTGGGTAGACACAACAGATTCCTTTCATAAAGGTTTAGTTTTTAAAACAATGCGCCACCTTTTATCTTATCTGGTCATAAAACAATGGATTTACCAAATTGCATTGCTCAGCTTACTGTGGTGGGATTTGAACTCACTGCCTTTCAATTGCTAAGCTAGAACTGTAACCACAAGGCTGCTGTATCCATTTTAAATATGATGTCACTGGCAGTTTTCACAGTGATGACAGATGCCTAGAAGACAGAAGAGGCACATCTGGAAGCTTGGCCAATGTGTCAGGTCCAACAGCATTAGATAATCTGAAATTATTAATGTCTCTCCAAGAATTCTTTCACTTGTTCATTACCTAATCCAGAGGTTTCCAAGCTTTATTTATTATGCATCCCTTTCCAGATTTTCCAGCTGCCACATACAGATTTAATAATTTAACCCTTTGATATGCAAACTTTGTTTAAAATATACAAATGATAATATGTGTACAATTTAGACTATGCTTTATAGAACCACCTGCCAGTTACATTGCCTGTTTGAGCACAGGTGCTGTTTGAACTGATAGGGGATAAATCGAACACTGAAATGTAATAGCAAATTCTGAGCTAAATAAACTCCACTCTTCAGAGCCGTACCACACAGAACAAGATCATGCCATATTTACATATAACAAGGAATGAATCCAACATCAAGTCCTATGGGACTCCATGGCAATGTTGTCTTTGACCAGAAATACATCAATTCAACATTACTCTCTGACTGTTATCATTTAGCCAATTAAGAAACCAAGTTAATCCACATGTTTTTATTTTCAAAATGTCTGTTCTAGAAAAGTTTATCAAATGCCACGTTTCTAAAACATCATTGCATAATCATCATTATTAGGTCTCTCTGTTACTTAGAATCATGGACTCCCCACAGCACAGAAAGAGACCCTTCAGCCTGTTGAGTCTTCATGGACTCTCTTAAGAGTATCCCAGCTGGATCCAGGCTCTCGCCTCATCCTGCATCCACAATGGCCAATCCACTTAGCTTGCACACTATCAACAATTTCCCATGGCCAATCCACCTAACCTGCACACCTTTGGACTCTGGGAGGAAACTAGAGCACTCAGAGGAAACCAACATATTCACCAGGAGGACGTGCAACCTCCACAGAGATAGTCACCCAAAGTTGGAATCAAACCTGGGTCCCTGGTGCTGTGAGACAGCAGTGATAACCGCTGAGCCACCATGCTACCCCTTAATTGAAGGCATTCATCAGGTGAGTCAGGCATATTTTGTCTTTAACTCCCTTATGCTAGCTGTTCCTTTGCAGCTAGCACCAATTTCAGTACACTTCAGAGCTGTTCCCTCAGACTGAAACAAATTGCATCCAGGCTTCATTTGATACCGAGCACAGATGTAAATTCTATCTTAATCAATCTTGAACATGCTGTGACACACCATTAGGAAAGATAGGAATTGAACTTAGAACTTCTGACCCAGCAATAAGGATACTCCACTGCACAACAAGAAACCCCCCACCCAAAAAAAAGTAATGAGAAGTTCAATTATACTCAAACCTTATTGGGTGTACCAAGAAAGTTGGTGTCAACAGCTGGCCTGCTTGCTTAATGACATCACCACCATCATCTAAATCTAACTCTTCAAGATGGCGGCAGCAGAGTAGGTAGGAAATGCTTGGGCTCCTGACCCCATCTGCTTCTGATCTCCAGGCCTGTTACATCAGTTTTTTAAAGTTCTTTTTATTTACTTATGTTTAATATCAAAATTCATCTTACCTCTTTTAATGCCTTTGGTGGAGGAAGAATGCTTCTGGAGGCTGCTGCAGCAGCAAAGGCAATCTGGTCCATTCCTCTTGGCCATTGTGGCTGTGTCCTGGTGGGTCCTGCAGATTGGTAGTCTGCTTTGGCAATGAGGTGGGTACGGCCCAGGATTTCAACAGTCTGGGTTGACGGCATCTTCAGCAATGATATTTGTTTGGCCCGGGATTCAAACAGCCTGGGGTTTCTTGGCCCAAGAATTCAATGGCCTGGTGTAGCTGTGTGCTTCGGCAGCAGCTTCAGTAATGAGGTGGATCCTTGAGGCAGCATCTTCAATGGCGTAATGGTTCTGGCTGGGATTCCAATGGCCTGAGATTCAGCAGCTTCAATGTCAGCTTGCTGCAGCGGTGCAGAATGTGGTTCCTGTCTTCTCCTCAACCTTGGGAACTCAACAACTGTGAAATGAACAAAGATGTACTTTGTCTTAATTTTTATGTATTTTTTTAATAATATAAGCGCCAAAGTATGGTGACTTAAACACTTTTCACTGCATTTTTTGTAAAAATACAAGTGACGATAAATTACTATTTTTTCTATTCCCAGCTGTGAGGTAAACCCTGTCTCAGGATCTTGTTGATCATGTTTGTTGCTACATTTCTTGCCTTACTGAATCACAGAACTGTTATAGTGCAGAAAGAGGCCATTCAGACAATCATACCTGCACCTACAAATGAGCATCATTAACTCTGAGTGACAACTCTCCAAAAAGTATCTTAAATGTATGTAAAAGTCCTCTGAATGCCCTGAGGATGTAAAGGCAGTACTGTAAAGCAACATAATATAGCATATATAGTATAGAGCATTGTTCATACAACATATATAACAGTACAGTATATTTATATCATGTAGTATATGGAAAGCATCCTTTCATATATCATTAAGAGCATATGCCTTTTATACAGCATAGAACATACAGTATATAGCTATATATTTCATGTAGCTTATTTTAGTCTTTCTCCTTTCCTTTGTAATGCTAAAGTGTGTGAGTGATCAGGGCAGAATCAGCATTTAAGATCAATGCACACAATCGGGGAATTTCCATTGGAAAAATTCAGCTTTAAAAAGATTGCTCAGATTGTTAATTCAATATTGAACAAAACAGCTCTACCTTGTCCAGGAGACTGAGCTCCAGTCACTGTCATGTCCCTTTCCTTTTCACTGGGTTCCCACAGGGTTTGGTGAATACAATACTTGAACCTGTAAAAGCTGCTCTGGGGAGCAGTTCGAAGGAATGAGATACATACAGCTGTTTCAACAGGCTGTGGCCTTAATTGGAGCCTGGCTAGAGGTCAATGTGGACATCCCCCAGCCTCTCGTTAGAGTCCCACTGAGCCCAGCACATAGCCAGCTGGGTTGATTTCACATCAAAGCTCCAGTTCACTACATTTCCCTGTTCTGAAGCTTGACTGGTTCAGGGTAAGAAACAATACTTTGGAAATGTGCCCATATTGCCATACAGTCTTGTACATTGCCACACCAGCATGGAGCTGTGGTGAGGACAGTGTCTGTTTTTCCATGTAGCTCCATGTCACAAAGGCAGAAGTGGATTTACCCTCATCACACTGTCACTAACAAGAAGAGCAATGTTTATAAGAAACAACATACACGGTGCTGAATAACAAACAGAATATTTCTACGTATGATGGACAACACATAACCTATTATTGGGCTTCATGCAACAATACACTAGAATCTCCCCAATGTTATTGGCACCTTCAGAATACATGCCTCTAGGGGCCCAATACATGTAGGTTTTCTGTGCAAGCTAATTTCCTTCAGCATTGATGAAAAAATTCTGCAAAATTGAAGTGAGTAACTGGATCTGAAAAACACAGCTTTTGAATTGCACCGGGGTGTCTGCATTGTGCCGGATCACACTGAAACCTCCAGTGATTGGTTCATTCATCATATTCTCATTACTTCAGTGTTTAAACAAACATTTTATTACATATGGAGAGAATTATGAATATTCAATTGGTCACTGTAAATAGTAAACAACAAGTCCAGCCTTACTTGATCGGGACTTCACAACCTCCAAGGTATGAGTGCCACCAAACTATCCTGAAATATTACTCACCACAACAAGGGGGAGGTGGAATTAACAGGGAGTGCTGACTCATTAGGAACTTGAAATAATGCATAAAAGTGGGCATGGCCAACACACTGGCACTAACTGCCAGACTGCATTCTTTCAACTTATACAAACAGATCCCCCATTTGGATATCATTAGTGATGCAAAATGTACACAGAAAACCCTATCTATTTGTTTTCACAGTCCCTGGATGAAATTTGCTGTCCATTGTATCTTGTGAACAGTGTGGGGACCTTTCACTGAGGAAAGATAAACTGACTTTGGAGGCAGTTGAGAGAAGGTTGACTAGGCTAATACCGGAAATGGAGCAACTGTCTTGAGAGGGTCGGGCCTGTATTTATGAGAGTTTAGAAAAATGACAGGTGACCCTATTGAAACAGACATGATTTGTTTTGGCCTCCTCCAGTGGTCGCAGCATCACAGATACCAGTCTTCAAACAATTCGGTTTACTCCACGTGATATCAAGAAATGGTTGTAAGACATTGGATACCGCAAGGTCTATGGGCCCTGACAACATTCTGACAACAGTACTGAATACCTGTGCTCCAGAACTTGCCATACCCTTAGCTAAGTTAATCTAGTACAGTTACAACACTGGCATCTACCCAACACTATGGAAAATTGCCAAGATATGTCCTGTACAGACAAAGCAGGACAAAGCTAATCCGGACAATTACCACCTCATCAGTCCACTCTCGATCATTGGTAAAGTGATGGAAGGTTTCATCAACAGTGCTATGAAGCTGCTCAGTTACATCCAGTTTGGGTTCTGCCAGGGCCATTCAGCTCCTAACCGCATTACAACTTTGGTTCAAACATGGACAAAAGAGCTCAATTTCAGAGGTGAGGTGAAAGTGACAGCCCCTGACAAAAAAGGGCGCATTTGACTGAGTGTTGTATCAAGGAGCCCTGGTAAAACTAGATTAATTGGTATCGGAGGCAAACTTTCATCTGGTTGGAGTCAAGGCTGGCACATAGGAAGCTTTCTGTGGTTGTCAGGGGTCAGTCATCTCAGCTCCAGGACACAGATTCAAAGAATCCCTACAATGTGGAAGCACGCCATTTGGCCCATCAAACTCACACAGACCCTCCGACGAGCATCCCACCCAGACCCATCCCTGCAATCCTACATTTCCACTGGCTAATCCATCTAACCTGCACACCCTGAACACAATGGGCAATTTAGCATGGCCGATCCACTTACCCTGCACATCTTTGGTCTGTGGGAGGAAACTGGAGCACCCTGAGGAAACCCACACAGAAATGGGGAGAATGGGCAAACTTCACACAAGGGCGACATCTCTGCAGGAGTTCCTCAGGATAATGTACGAGGTCCAACTATCTACTGCTGCTTCAACAATAACATTCCCTCTCTCATAAGTGGGGATGTTCGCCAATTATTGCACAATGCTCAGTGCTATTCATGACTCCTCAGATGCTGAAGCAATTCATGTTCAAAAGCAACAACATCTGGACAATATCCAGGCGTGGGCTGACAAGTGGCAAGTAACAATCGTATGACACAAATGTCAGGTAATGACCATCTCCAATAAGAGTCAATCTAATCACTGCACTTTGACATTCAATGGCGTTACCATGAATAAAATCTCCTCTACCAACATTTTTAGGGTTATCATTGATCAGAAATTCAACTGGACTCTCCACACAGTGGTTACAAGTGCAGATCAGAGACTATGAATCCTGCAGCAAGTAACTCACCTCCTGACTCCCTAAAGTCTGTACACCATCTATTAAACACAAGTCAGGAGTGTGATGGAATACTCCCCACTTGTCTGGATGGGTGCAGCTCCAACACCACTCAAGAATTTTGACACCATCCAGGACAAAGCAGCCCACTTGATTGGCACCACGTCCACAAGCATCCACTCCCTCCACCACCGACACTCAGAAGCAGCAGTGTGTACTATCTACAAGATGCACTGCAGAAATTCACCAAAGATCCTTAGCAGCTTTCATATGATCACTTCCATCCAGAAAGATATGGGCAGTAGATACATGGGAATAAAAACAGAAACTTGCTGGAAGCACAGCAGGTCTGGCAGCATTTTGGAGAGAAATGAGAGTTAACATTTTAGGTTCAGTGTTCCTTCCTCAGAACCGATGGTAGTTTGGAAAATATTGGTTGATATGCAGAAGATAGGGAGGAGAGAGGAGTTAAGGTGTAAACGATAGTTAGGAATAGAGCTTAAAGAGAGGAGAACAAGTGGACAGACAAAGGAGTGAATGACAATCTAGTTAGGATGGTGAATAGCTATTAATTTATTGTGTATTGTGTATAATAGCAGTCAATGTGATAACAAGGCCTGGTGTGTTGGGGTTTGGGTGAGGACATGGGAAAGCTCAAGCCCTAAAGTTGTTGAATTCAATACTGAGTCCAGAATGTTGCAGAGTCCCCTAGTGGAAATGAGGTGTTGTTCTTCCTTCGTTGGAGCACTGCAGCAAGCCTGAGACAGAGACAAGGAACAGGGCAGTGTGTTGAAGTAGCAGGCAATTGGAAAGTTAAGGTCTTTTTTGCAGACAGACCAAAGGTGTTCTGTGAAGCAGAAACCTGGTCTATGCTTTATTTTGCCAATGCATAGGAGTCTACATTGTGAGCAGCGAAAGCAGTGGACCAGTGCAGATAAAATGTTGTTTCATCTGGAAGGTGTATTTGGCTCTTGGATATATGGGAATACTTATTGTACTTTAAGTTACTTTACTTACAGTAAGTTTAGTTGCTTTAACCTTGCTCTTTTATTATTAACTAAAAACCAAAGATTTGCAGAAAGTAGAAAAATCAGCTCTCTCTCTCTCTCTCTCATATCTTACTTGTTTTGAAATTTAATTTTTTCAAATTACTAGAGTTGGAACACAGTACCTAATGGTAGCTCAACAACCAATCAATCAACCAAAGACTTCCAAATATTGCTAACATTCTTCAACTTCTTTCCCCTCTTTTGTTTATCTGAATATCCAAGTGAAGCCTTCCATTAAACAGATCTTTCTCTGCACCGTCTTTGTAGCTGTAACACTATGTTAACATTCCCTTCTATTGTTATCTGGAACCAGTGTTCTAGTGAAAAGGATAAATAGAGTGTCTGCGAGGACTTTTAAATAGTGTGCTGAGGGGAAGGGAAAGGGAAAACAACAGGACATATGATGGTAAATAAAAAGGAAAACTGTAGCTTAGCATGTGTGCAAGAGGGTTTAAGGACGAGGGAGACTCTGAACGAAGTATAAATGAAGGATAATTCAGGAGTGGGTGGAGAAATTTCTCCTTATCTCAGTCCTAAATGGCCTACACTATATCCTGGTTTTCGACTACTCAATGACCAGGAACATCCTTTCCATGTTTACCCTTTCGAATTTTACAGATTTCTATCAGATCCCCCTCATTCTCTAACCTCTACTGAATATAGTCCTAAATGATATAGTCTGTCTTTATTTGTTATTCTTGCACTCACAGGAATCAGTCTGGCAACCCTTTGCTGCACTCCTTCCATAGCTAGAATTTCAGACAATAAACTGCTTTCCCATTCTTGCTACCAAAGTGGATAACCTCACATTTTTCCACATTATTCATCTGTCATGCAGTTTCTTATTCACTCAACTTATCCAAATCACACTGATGCATCTCTGCATCCTCCTGATAACCTATCTTTTTACCCAACTTTGTGTTGGGTGGGAACATGGAGATATCTTGCATTGCATCTGAGGAGAACAGGACTGAGCATGTTGCTCGTGCTTTTACAGAGGGTTTAAACTAACTCACCAGGGTTTAGGGGATCCAGGGGAGAATATGAGAAAGTGATATCTAGGTTTGAATCCCACAAGGGGGATGACATTTTTACTCAATATAAATCTGGAATAAAAGGTTAACGTAATGATGACCATGAAGCCAGCGTTGATTGTTGTACATAACCATCTGGTTCACTTATGTCCTTTAGGGAAGGAAATTTGCCATCCTTACTGCTCTGGCCTGCATGTGACTCCAGGCCTAGGACAATGCAGCTGATTCTTAACTGCCCTCTTGGCAATTAGAGCTGAGCAATAAAGAGAGCTTGCCCACATCCCATGAACATATAAAGAAAAAATGTCTTTATGACAAGTACACTTGAGAACCAAGCTGAATACAGAACATTCAGGAGGTGAAAGAGCAACTAAGATCAGTCAATACTACAGTCAAGAAAGCACTCCAAAACCTCCTTACCTCAGACGGCTCTGGAAATTCAACATGACTAAAAGGACTCTTACCAACTTTTATAGATGTACCACAGAAAGCATCCTGTCTAGATGCATGACAGTTTGGTATGGCAACTGCTCTGCAAGAAATTACAGAGAGTTGTAGGGTGGTTTGTGTGCATTCCATCACACAAACCACCCTACCCTCCATGACTCCAACTACACTTTCTGCTGCCTCGGGAAAGCAGTCAATGTAATCAAAGACCCCTCCCATCCCGGTTATACTCCCTTCCACCCTTTCCCATTGGGCAGAAAATACAAAAGTTTGAAAACACGTACCAAGATTCAAGAACAGCTTCTTCCATGCTGTTATCAGTCTTTTGAACGAACCTCTTATATATTAGAGTTGATCTTTCTCTGCACCTTCTTTGTAGCTGCAACACTATGTTAACATTCCCTTCTATTGTTATCTGGAACCAGTGTTCTAGTGAAAAGGATAAATAGAGTGTCTGCGAGGACTTTTAAATAGTGTGCTGAGGGGAAGGGAAAGGGAAAACAACAGGACATATGATGGTAAATAAAAAGGAAAACTGCAGCTTAGCATGTGTGCAAGAGGGTATAAGGACAAGGCAGACTCTGAACGAAGTATAAATGAAGGAAAATTCAGGAGATATTATTAGAGATGTTGGAAATAATGAGGGCATGAAAACTAGCATAGGGGCACTTTAGCTGAATGCTGATAGCATTCGTAACAAGGTTGATGAGTTAACGACACAAATCATCGCAAATGAATATGATTTAGTAGCCATTACAGAGACATAGTTACAAGATGGTCACAACTGGGAGTTAAATATCCAGAGGTATCAGACTATTCGGAAGGACAGACAGGAAGGTAATGGAGGTGGTGTAGCTCGGATATTCAAGGATGACATCAGGACGGTGCTGAGAGATGATATAGGTTCTATGGAGAATGAGGTTGAATCCATTTAGTTGGAAATTAGAAATTCTAAGGAGAAAAAGTTACTGTTTGGTGTAGTCTACAGACCACCAAATAATAGCATCACATTGGGGTGGGCAATAAACAAAGACATAGCTAATGTCTGTAACAATGCTACGGCAATTATCATGGGAGAGTTTAATCTGCATGTCAATTGGTTGAACCAGCTCGGTCAGGGTAGCCTCGAGGAGGAGTTCATTGAATGTATCTGTGATAGTTTTCTTGAACAGTATGCAAAGTATTCGACAAGGGAGCAACCTATTCGAGATCTGGTCCTGTGTAATGAGACAGGAATAATTAATAACCTCATAGTTAGGGATCCTCTTGGAAAGAGTAATCACAGCATGATGAATATAGAATACAGATGGAGAGCGCAAAGATAATAAAATCCAATACCAGAGTCCTGTGCTTAAAGAAGGGGAACTAAGATGAGGGAGAACTTGGCTAAAATAGACTGGAAGCAAAGATTCTATGGTGGGACAATTCATGAGCAGGTGGAGGACTTTCAAAGCAATTTTTCAAAGTACTCAGCCAAAGTATGTACCAGTGAAAAGAAAGGACTGTAAGAAAAGGGGTAATCTGCCACTGGTGTCTAAGGAAATAAGGGAAGCTATCAAATTGAAAGAGAAGGCATACAAAGTGGCCAAGATCAGCGGGAAACTAGAAGATTGGGAAAGCTTTAAAGGTCAACAGAAAGCCACAAGAGTTTTAAAGAAAAGTAAGATAGAACGTAAGAAAAAAAAAACCAGCACTGAAAATAAAGACAGATAGCAAAAGCTTCCATAAATATATTGGATTACTTACAGTGTGGAAACAGGCCCTTTGACCCAACAAGTCCACACCGACCCTCCGAAGAGCAACCCACCCAGACACATTCCCCTACACCTAACACTATGGGCAATTTAGCATGGCCAATTCACCTAACCTGCACATTTTTGGGCTGTGGGAGGAAATCAGAGCACCTGGAGGAAACCCACGCAGACACGGGGAGAATGTGCAAACTCCGCACAGACAGTTGCCTGAGGCGGGAATTGAACCCGGGTCTCTGTGCCACCGTGAAAAAATCGTCCAGGTCGATGTGTTTGTTGATGGAGTTTGTGGATGAATGCTATGCCTCTAGGAATTCCCTGGCTGTCGACCTGGACCTGGACCCAATATACCAACCACTACAGCGGACAGCTGAAACTGACAACCGGAAGTGGCAGGGACAGACCACTATAAACATCGGAGGAAACATCAAAGAAGCGCTTCGCAGGAGGCTCCCAAGCACTGATGATGTCGCCTAGCCAGGGGACAAAACATTCGCAACAAAAACTTCCAGCTCGGTGAACAGAACCACAACAACAAATTGTAAAAATAGGCCCAGCAATTACAGACGACTCAATTTAACTTTGGTAGTCAGTAATCTTGTAGAAAAACATTTTTGGGATAGAATTATTAGTCACATGAGATTTGGGATCATTTGGAGAAATCAGCATGGATTTATTAAGGGAAATGCATGTCCAACTAACGAGTTGGGGCATTTCAAGAGATAACAGCAAGGATTGATGAAGGCAAAACCTTTGATGTGGTGTACATAGATTTCAAAAGGCAAATAATACGGGGCCACATAACAGACTCGTGAGAAAATTAAAGATCATGGAATAAAAGGGACAGTAGCAACATGGATACAAAATTGGCTGAGGGGTAGAAAACTGACAGTAATTCTTAAGTTTTTTTTGGAGTGGGGGAAGGTTCAGAGTGGAGTTAACTGATGGGGGAGGGGGTCGTTATTGGGATCCTTGCTACCTGCAGTCCTCACTATCTCCTAGTTTTCTGTTTTATGTAAATTATTGAGCTCTCGGTATGCAGCAGCAACTTGAAAGCTTGTGGATAATATAAAAGTTAGAAAAAAATAATTGTAAACTGTGAGAAGGAACGTGTGGCACATCAAAATTGCATGAGAAATTGGTGGATTGACCAGTTAAGTGACTGATGAAATTCAATGCAGAGACGTGTGAGGTACAATGAACATGGAGAGTATAAAAGAAGCAGAGAGATCTGGGTATGTCATTAAAGGTGGCAGGACAGGTTATATGCTATATGCATTGTTAGAAAAGCATATAGCATTCTAGGTTTCATTAACAAGGGAGTAAAGTACAAAAGCAGGAGCGTTAGCAGTATCCTGAATTATACAGGACACTGGTTAGGCCTCAGCTGGATGACTATGCGCAGTTCTGGGCACCATTCTTTAGAAAAGATGTGAACACTTGATGAAAAGAGTTCATGCGAATAGTAACAAGAATATTGTGAGAATAGAATCTCAAAAGTGTGGGGCAGGCAATTCGGCCTATCAAGTCTACACCAAGCCTTTGAAGAGTAACACATCCAGACCTAGATTCTAAACCTATCCCCGTAACCCCATATTTACCATGGTTAATCCACCAAGCTTGTATATCTCTGGGCACTACAGGGGAATGTGCCATGAATAATCCGCCTAGCCTGTACATCTTTGGACTGTTGGAGTCCTTATACAGCAGTCACCCAAGGCTGGAATCAAAACTATGCCTCCAGTACTGTGAGACAGCAATGTTAACCACTGAACCGCCATGCTGCCTTATGGATAAGATGTTTTTGACGGTATATTGGAGTTAAAGAACAAAGAAAATTACAGTGCAGGAACAGGCCCTTCAGCCCTCCAGGCCTGCACTGATCCAGATCCTCAATCTAAACCTGTCGCCTATTTTCCTAGGATCTCTATCCCTCTGCTCCTTGCCCATTCATGTATCTGTCAAGATATATCTTAAATGACACTATCGTGCCCACCTGTATCACTGAGATTACTACCTCTGAGGTCCTACTTTTTAACGTGGCACCTAACTCCCTAAATTCTGCTTGGAAGGCTCATCCTGTTTTTGACCTATATCATTGGTGCCAATCTGAGACATCCTTGACCTGTGCACCTGAGAGGCAACATACCATTTAGGAGTCTCGTTTTCGACCACAGAACCGCCTAGCTACTCCCCTTACAATTGAATCCTCTATGACTATAGCCCTTCTACTCTGTTTCCCGCCCTTCTGTACAGCAGAGCCAGCCATGGTTCCATGAACCTGGATGCTGTTGCTTTGCCCTGGTGAGCCATCTCCCACAACAGTATTCAAAATAGTATACCTGCTTTGGAGGGAGATGACTGCAGGGGACACCTGCACTGCCTTTTGGTCATCCATTCCCTTTGCCCCTCAGCAATCCTAATCTGCGGTGTGACCAATTCACTCAACATGCTATCCATGACCTCCTCAGCATTGCGTATGCTCCAAAGTGAGTCCATGTCCACAGCTCCAGAGTCATCATGCCGTCTACAAAGAGCTGCAGCTGGACACACTTCCTGCACTGAAAGGAGTCAGGGACATCAGCCGTATCCCTGCGCTCCCACATTGAGCAAGAGGAGCATAACTCAGGTCTCAGATCTCCTGCCATTTTTACTCTTAAGCTTAACTTAGTCCAACTAAAATATCAAATAATAGCTAAATCAAATGAAAAAAAATTACCAATCACACTACTTACCAGTACCTAGTGCATTTCCGACGCCCCTCCCCCAAGTCCCTCCTCCCTACCTTTTATCTTAGCCTGCTGGACAAACTTTCCTCATTCCTGAAGAAGGGCTTATGCCCAAAATGTCGATTCTCCTGTTCCCTGGAAACTGCCTGACCTGCTGCACTTTTCCAGCAACACATTTTCAGTTCTGATCTCCAGCATCTGCAGACCTCACTTTCTCCTACAGAAATAAAGGCCCAACACCCCATCAGACATTGAGACTGTTTACCTTAGACAGGAGAAGGCTGAGGGGAGACTCAATAGCAATTTTCAAAATCATGAGGAATCTGCAAAGAGTAGATATGAAGAAACTACTCCAATCTGGAAAAGGATTGAGAGCCAGAGGGTACAGTTTCAAATTATGTTTTGCAAAAAGTGCAAATACAAGTGAGAGAAAAACATTTTGATGCAGCAAGTGGTTGGGCTTTTGAAATGCGCCACTGGAAGTGTGATAGAGTCAGATTCAATTAGGGCATTCAAGAGGGATTTGGATGAAAAAGGGGGAAACACATTTGAACTGAATAGCAAATGAACTAAAGGAACTGACATGCAAGGTCAGTTTTTTACACAGTGAGTGGCTAGGGTCTGGAATGCATTGCTTAAGAAAAAAGTTTTGGCAAATTTCATTATGCTTT
This sequence comes from Chiloscyllium plagiosum, assembly GCF_004010195.1. NCBI lineage: Eukaryota > Metazoa > Chordata > Chondrichthyes > Orectolobiformes > Hemiscylliidae > Chiloscyllium > Chiloscyllium plagiosum. The sequence continues at coordinate 40,185,313 of NC_057744.1, read as the reverse complement.
TCAAAATACAATTGGATAAGCACTTGAAAGAATAAAGGTTTACAGGGCTATAACAGAGGGCAAAAAGCAGGATTAATTAAATTGCTCCTGCAGAGAGAAGGGCTCAAAGGACTGAATGGCCTTCTTCCATGTTACGGAGGTATGGCATTGAGGGTGAGTTGGAGGTTTGGATTAGGAGTTGGCTGGCTGGAAGAAGACAGAGGGTAGTAGTTATGGGCAAAGGTTCATCTTGGAGTGCCGTCACTAGCGGTGTTCCGCAAGGATCTGTTTTGGGACCATTGCTGTTTGTCATTTTTATAAATGACCTGGAAGAGGGGGTAGAAGGATGGGTGAGCAAGTTTGCGGATGATACGAAAGTAGGAGGAGTTGTAGACAGTGAGGAAGGACATGGCAGGTTACAGCGGGATATAG
>NC_057744.1:40163828-40184345 GCF_004010195.1 Chiloscyllium plagiosum | reverse complement strand
GGCCGAAGGGCATGTACTGCGCTGTATTCTTCTATGTTCTATGTTCTATGTTGTAACCATGCTATGAGTCTATAATTGTGGTAAATATTGATGTTGTTGTGTGAGGATATTGGCTAAAGACATGTTCAGACTGCGTTGCCTTCGCAATTAAAAACAAGCTAGCCTTCACTGCCTGTGTTGAACAACAATTTGCATTCAGATAGCACCTTTAACATAACAGAAAATCACAGAGTACATCACAGAAGCATCATTGTACAAGCACTGACACCAAGCCAAAGAAAGCAATGTTGGGACAATAACTAAAATACTGTGTGAAATAGGTAGGATTGTAGGTTCATCGTAAATGGTGAAGGAGAGATGGAAGAGCAGAGCATATTTCACACTTTAGAATTTAGACAGACAGCAATGTTCGAGGGAAGGACGTTGTGCAAAAGGTTAGAGTTAGAGGAAGGCAGGGTTCTTTGGGGGGAGGGGGGTGATTATGTTAGAAGAAGGTCAATTTAACAGTGAGAAGACTGCAGCCTAACAACCATTAATCTCTTCTGAAGAAGGGCAAGCAGTATAATTTGAAAATTTCCTTCTAACCTCAGTTTAAATCCACTGATCTTTTAACACTAACATGTGGTCAGATATTGGGTCCAATACGCTGCTCTGCCCACTCCATGGCAACTTAGTGCAATGCCTCTAGGAATTCCCTGGCTGTTCTCTGATAATAAGGAAAAGACAAACACACAACCTCAACACCAAGGAGAGGGAAGCACTAAAATCACTAAGAAACGATAGAGAACAACCAGGGAATTCCTAGAGGCATGGCACTCATCCACAGATTCAATCAATAAGCACATCGACCTTGACCCAATATACCGACCACTGCAGCGGACAGCTGGAACTGACAACCGGAAGCAGCAGATTCAAACCACTACAAATGCCGGAGGAAAGATCACAGCAGCGCTTCACAGGAGGCTCCCAAGCACTGAGGATGTCACCTAGACAGGAGACAAAACGTTTGCAACACAAATTCCCAGCTCGGCAAACACAACCACAACAGTAACAAGAACTAACAGCTGGGTAAGGGTATATTGCTTTGAAAACAGAGTTGTCAAAGGTATGAGGGAAGGCTGTAGGCAATATTAATTGAGGGATTGTTTAAAAACACTAGGAGGACAAATGGAATACCTTTAAAGGAATGGTGCTGAATGTACAAGATGAATGGACAGAAAAGGTTTAGCAAACACATGAAACCAGAAAGTGGGGACAATGGTTCAGATAAATGTTAAAAATCTCAAGAAGAGCTGGGATTCTTACATCATAATGATAAGCACTTTTCTCCTAAAATCAATGCCATCAAAAGGATATTTATCTCAATAAATGTTATGATCTATTGTTACACTCAGACTGGCATCCACATTCATCTACACTACAAGAAACATTATACGTGAATGGTTTTATCACATTTCTCACCATATAAATACTTTTTCATCCTAATCACAAGGAAAATACCAATCACAGCAAGAAGGAAACTTGGGGATGGGGATATACTCAACCCATATAGACAAACACTATAACAGTGTTTGTGTTATAATGTTATCCTTTGCATATCCAATCTCCCAATATTAAGGAAACATTCCGCTTGATTGAGACTACTACCAAATGACTGTGATTGCTTTGTTTTGGTAGTGTGTCTGGCTGTTGAGTCAGAGGACCATGTGTTTAAGTTCTGCACCAGAGATGTGAGCATGTAAGCTCCAAATTCACACCAGGCAATGTTTGACACAAAGGTCACTACTGAATGGACTGTCACCTTGTTATGAGACAGAAGGCTGCCAAAGAAAAATCACAGCTAGCCCTTCAGTGCAGTAGTGAAGGACTGCTGCACTGTCAGAGGTACTGTCTTTCAGCTTAGTCATTAAACCCAAGTTCCACCTGTCCTTCCATGCAGAGACCACCAAAGTTTAACTAAATCCATGACAGAGAAGCTGGTTCAAACTAGAGAATAGCTTTAATCTTCCAAGAGGGGATAATACAGATCACATGGGACTATGTAGGAAGCAGACAGAGGGTGTATCAGCCTGATCAGTATTTTGGCGACATTGTGTATCTTTTTAAAGGGAGAATGCTATTTTCTCCATAATTAAAAACCCACAACATGATCAGAGACTAAAAAACTGTAGTTTTCAACTGTAGTTGGCAAGTTCCAACAACCTTATTAGTGGGTTGCTACAGAGAATAAACAGTCTGAAATTCTTTCCTTGTAAGACTGTTTCTGTTCCTTAATCGGAGTTCAAAATTGGGTGGAAAATGCAGTGGCTGAGTAAGGTATAGTTTGCTGGTTATAGTCTGAACACTAACTCATCCTCTAAGTAAAGCAGCCAATTTGTCTAGACCATGAGCTAGCCCAATTATCCTAATGTTTGCAATCTCACTTCAAAATCATTGCTCCCAAATCAACCTGGCAATGCACAAAATCTGCTACACATTTACTGCACAAGATGGATTTACAAAATCTTTTGGGTTTATATCAAGAACAAAATCATCTGTGTGGGTAAATACCAGAGACAAATACAGGTATATAAACCATTGGCGATAGGGAACCATTCTAGAACATTAAAGTTACTTCTGTAACATTGGTGACAATACTGGAAATGCATTGATCAGTGTTAACCACTTACCCTGCTATTCTCAGACACATGACTGCCTCTAAGCCAAGATTCTGTTAATGTTTTAATCACTTGATGTGATTCCCACTTGCCTGTCTGGCATGTGGGTAGAAAGCAGCTGAATAATAGGACAGGTATAGAGTGGTACCAGAGGCAAATAGTAGCAAACTAAAATGGAAAGCGTTCTTTATCCCTAAAGAAAAGGAGGACTTACCATTGCACCCACTTTTATTCATCACCAAAAAACACTAAGGCAGTTTTATGTTCATCTTCAGATGGCATTGTCCCTAGCTAGACCAGCATTTATTGTCCAATCCTAATTGCCTGAGCAGCTTATTTCTTCAACTGGTGCAGTACGTGTGAGATAGGGACACCCACAATGCTATTGGAAGGGAGTACCAGGATTTTGACCAGGTGACACTGAAGGAACAATTATTTTCCAAGTCAGGCTGAATGCGTAACTTATAGGGGAACTTGCAGGTGGCGGTGTTCCAATGTATCTGTTGTCCTTGTCCTTCTAGATGGTAGCGGTCCTGGGTTTGGAAGGTAAGTTTCAAAAGCGGATCTTAGCAGATCAGGTTTGTCTGACAGGTAGCCCACAGGCCATAATGTAGCCACTGAGGGGTCCTGTGTAGTCGACAAAGCCCAGTCATTCAAATTAAACATAGATGTGTGCAAGGAACCGCTGATCCAATCAATGGCCATTTCTCTTCCACTATCGCTGCTGATAGGCTCTTGGAGTCAAGCTGTCAGGTGAACATGGAGTGAGAGTTGGCAAATGGTATGAGAGATGAGAATCAAGCAGTTAGTATGAGTTAGAGTGAGGGTGAGAGTGGTAGTAATTGGGGGAAGTGAGAATCAGGTCATTGGGTGGCCCAGGGAGTAACAGTCAGACTCGGGAGATGGGAGTGAAGAGTTGGGGTATAGGGGAGAGAATGACAGTCAATCCATTGTGGTGGACTGGCTTTAGAGACACTGAAGGTGACTTATCTGCTGTAGAATTCCCAGCCTCTGACCTGATATTGTAGCCACAGTATTTATAAGATTTGGAGAAAGTGAGGATTGCAGATGCTGGAGAGTCAGTCAAAAAGTGTGGCACTGGAAAAGCACAGCAGGTCACACAGCATCTGAGGCGTGGGAGAGTCGACTTCATCAAGAATGTGGAAGGGTAAGGGAGCTGAGAGACAAATAGGGGATGGGAGTCTGGCTAGGGGGCAGGTAGCTAGGAAGGCGATAGGTGGATGCAGCTGGGGGGTAATTGTGATAGGTCGGTGGAAAGGGTGGAATGGCTAGTTGGGAAGGAAGATGGACAGGTAGGGCAGTTCAAGAGGGTGGTGCCATGTTGGAGGGTTGGATCTGGGGTGGAGATCATCCTTACCCTCTGAACTTCAGAGTTACCGCTTACTGCCATTATCATGATGCTGCCTGGAGTGCAGGGGATGGGTGAGGGTTTGATTTGGTCATTGCACTGGATAACTCATCAGTAGAGACACAGGCTACCTTTACTTTCTCACAATCCTGCTGAGGATCAATGGGCAGATTTTGCAGACCTGCGTTAAGTATTGTGGGTTCTGTGGGATTTCTGAGAATAGCATCCTAGTGAGGTCTAGTTACTTAACGTTCATTTGCTCCTCTACAGTACACCACCACTGACCAGAATGTGCCATCAATCCATTCGGAAATGCTTCCAAGGAAAATTCCAAATACAAAAGAACTTCCACCCTGACAGAATGGAGATGGAAATATCATCCATTTGGAAAAAAAACCTTTGGGGGGACTGATTAAAAATGCTTGAGTCCCAATTTCAAAATATCACCCATTAAACTTCAACATTACAAGCTTTTAATTGCCCATATTAGTAACCTCTCCCTGCCACTATCAGTTAAGAGGCCCTTATACAGCCATTAGATAGAAAATCCTTTCAACTTGAATAGTGTGGGTCAAATTCAAAGGCAGATCCTTGGTGTTAGAAGTCAGCATCAAATCCATTCTCGAATTTTTACAACAAAGGTTTGTGGTCTACATCCTGCCTTTTCCTTTGAATAGATTTTAAACAGATTAAGAAATAAATTTTATAGAGGACTAATCTGGCAACATCACGTCAGCAAAGGCAGAGTGGGACAACTGCTTGTACTGGAGCTGACAGATTTGCAGAGGAAGGGAAAGAGCTCTGAGTGGAAGGTGAGACATATTTTTGTGACAGAGCGAAGCAGAGCACACCAAAGTGATGGTTGGGCCCCCAAGTGGTACCGAGCACAATGGCATAGCAACTGAGTCATAGCAACTCTGCTTCTAACAAGATCCTGTTCTTCCAGCCCTCTACCTCACATTTGCAGTTGTCACTGAGAAGGGTTGGAACAAATTTCCAGACTCACTGTTGGATCACAATGGCAAGACGTATGGGAAGCACTGGGTTAAAGACAGCATTACCATCATTGCTTGTGTATGTTTTGGCAGGAGACAGGATGAAATTAAAAAGCATAGTTCAATGAATAGGCACAAGCCTGTACAACTCTGATGGTGGGGTGGAGTGCAATAGCTGCCTACAGCATCAACCAACAAACCTGAACCAGCTTGACAAGCCAAAAAAAAGGCCTCATCTCATTCCATGCATTCTTTGAGACACCAACAATGTTTTAGATGTAGCAACCCTCAGGGTGGATTGCAAACATACATTAAAAGTGATGACATATTTACAGATTACTCATTACTAACATATTAGTACATTTAATACCTTCAATGTTGGGTTGCACAGCAACAGAATAACAAATGCATTGGGCATTTACTTCAAAATGTTTCTTGCTGAGCCTTTGTGGCTTTTTGTTTTTCTCTTGAGAAGAGGATGAAGTTTGGAATTCTGTCCTTTATGGCATGAGCTATGGATCAAGGGTAGCCTTCTTGTCTGAACCAGAATGCTAATTCCTCTCCAGGGACTTCCATTTCTTATGCAGATTGACACTATCAGGTGTGCTTCTAAGGAAACTTCTTTCTCAGATGAATGCTAAAGATCCCATCATATTAAAATAATTTCACAGAGGCTTGATTTGGAGATGCCGGTGTTGGACTGGGGTGGACAAAGTTAAAAATCACACAACACCAGGTTATAGTCCAACAGGTTTAATTGGAAGCACACTAGCTTTCGGAGCATCGTTCCTTCAATAGGTGATAGAGATCTTGATGAAGGAACGATGCTCCGAAAGCTTCCAATTAAACCTGTTGGACTATAACCTGGTGTTGTGTGATTTTTAACTTCACAGAGGCTGGCATCCCGTCGCCAAGTCAGTCTTTATTTACACATGGAGAGTCCTTGACACTGATCCATCTCACTCTGATCCAGCTCTCAAAGTGCACAGGATGTGTGAAACTTTTGTTCTTATCTGTCAACCAGGGTTCCCTGATTGGACCAGATTAACAGCCCCAATTAGGGAACTCTATGAGGTATTCCATGGGGTCCTCCTGGCTGACCTCATTACAGTCACTACAGTATTATTTAAGAATGAGTAGGAGAATCCTGATTAATATTTAGATTTCCACCAACAGTCCTAAAACAGACTATCTGGCCATTTAGTGCATAGCTGATTGGGGAGCTCCTGTGCAACTTGGTTGCCATGTTTCTACATAATATCAGCAAAAGACTTGAAAAAATACTTTACTCACTGTACTTTGAGCTATCCAAAGGACATAAAAGGCATTTTTAATTAATTTCTGTGTCGCTAAGGACATTTTGATTTCTGAAGGAATGACACAACAGTTCACATCTGTTAGAGGTTTGAATCCATCATTTCAGCCTGTGTTAAGCAATAGCAGTTGAGTGCAACGGGATCCAATGATTCAAAGAACCTTCAAAATCTACCATAATGATGGTGATAATAGACTTCACCATTAGGGTTAGGATTAGGGTTGTGGAGTGGGGTTGTTATCTCCCTTTAAAATAACAAGCCTAGCCTCAATCCATGCTATATTATAGTGGTCATTGGTTCATAATCAGCTAACAATAATATCCAACTTCTGATGAGACACCAGATGCCCCCATAGCCCTTTGAGTTGGATGTAAAAGATCCTGCAGCACTATTTAAAGAAGACATGTGTCATTCTCTCAGTGTCTCACTCTGAGCAGTATTAGCCTCCAACCAGGATGATGAAAAGAAATAAGATGATCCTTTAACTTTATTGTTTTGTGTTGGGAGCTAGTGCTTCACAAATTGGCAGCCACTTGAGTGAACAACTTCACAAGGCATTTCAATGGCTGTACAGTGCTTTACAACCTGCTGAAGTCAATAAAGGCTTGATATAAATATAGAACATAGCACAGTACAACACAGGAAACAGACGCTTTGGCCTGCCATGTCTGTGCCAACTGTGATTCCATTCTAATCTAATCACATCTGGCAAGACATGGTCCAAATCCCCTCTATTCCTTGCCTGTTCATGTGTCTGTCTAAATGCCACTCAAACATTGCTATTATATCTGTTTCTACCACCTCCTCTAGCAGAATGTTCCAGGCACCAACCACTCTCTATAAAAAAACTTTGCTCACACATCTCGTGGGTGGCATGGTGGCACAGTGGTTAGCACTGCTGCCTCACAGCGCCAGAGACCCGGGTTCAATTCCCGCCTCAGGCGACTGACTGTGTGGAGTTTGCATGTTCTCCCCGTGTCTGCGTGGGTTTCCTCCGGGTGCTCCGGTTTCCTCCCACAGTCCAAAAATGTGCAAGTCAGGTGAATTGGCCATGCTAAATTGCCCGTAGGTAAGGGGTAAATGTAGGGGTATGGGTGGTTTGTGCTTCGGCGGGGCGGTGTGGACTTGTTGGGCCGAAGGGCCTGTTTCCACACTGTAAGTAATCTAATCTAATCTAATCTCCTTTCAGCTTTTCCCCTCTCACCTTAAACTATGTCCCCCTAGTATCCAACATTTCCACCTAGGAGTGGGATTGCTGAGCTCATTCCAATCACATTGAAATTCCTTTGCCCATGTATCACATTCATACCTCATTGTGTCACTTGATCATGTTTTCAATTCACTAAATGACGTATCTACATAAGAAGATCTTATAAGACTATGAAATAAAACAGCACAGGAGACCAATCTGCTTATTCTGCTGTATGACAGACAGTCATTTAGTTCCACTCTCATACACATTCACCAAAGGCCCGAAACAATTTTCCTGCAAGTTAGCATTAAATCTGCTTCCGCTAGATTCAGACAACACATTCCAGATCACAATAAATCTCTGTGACAAAAATAATTCTCATCTTTTCCCAGATCTTTGCCAATTACCTTAAATAGCCTTACACTGGGTCAATAGAACCAGAGTGATTCATTCCAACTATTGATTTGATAAACATCGGTGCTGAAAACAGCATCAAACTTTTTCGTTAGAATTCGAGTCAAGGCAGTTCATTCTGCATACATGCACTCCATTGTAACCAACAGTCCCAGCCAACAAGAAACTAATCATTTAGCTGGTTTAAGATTACTGGATGGTGGAGATTTGGATTGTATTATCATTCCTCTGGCTTTAGTTCAGTGTGGAGGGAACACATACTGAGGCGAATGATCATTCTGCATTCCAGTGTGAAGTCGGGGGTGTTGGAGTCCACAAATTGCTGAAACCCGTAGAGGGTCGCAGTAACCCTTCTGAAATAGAATCAAAAATGTGATCTTTTTATTTTAATTAGATCCAGAATTGAGGGATTAAGGGACATTTCTTTCTCTTTCAATTGCAGACATAGGTTGCATCTTTAAGATAATTGGCAAAAGAACCAGCATGGAGATGTGGATAGTTACTTTTATATGATGAGTTGTTCCGATCTGGAATGCACTGCCTGGAAGGCTGGTGGATCAGATTTAATAGTAATTGTCAAAAGGGAATTTGGTTTAGGTTTGAAAAGAAAACATCGTGAAGCTATGGGAAAAGAACAGGGGAGTGGAATTAATTAGCTTTTCCTTGTGCAAGCCACAGGCATAATGAGCGAAATAGCCTCTTCAGTGCAGTATGGCCCTTTAATATTCAGACAGAGATGTATTGTGTGGTGATAGGTAATGGGGCTACGTACTGGTGCATGTTGAGTTTCAGCTGTAGGCTGCCATTCTTGAGATCACGCTGAGATTTGTCCTCCATGAACCTTTGACCACGCAGGGCTGGTTAACAGACTTAGGGTGCAAAAGGTCTTGAGCTGGGTCGCTGTCAGTTTAATGTGAGTTAATATAGATGGTAACTCTTTAGATGTATGTAAGTGATGACAATGTAACTGATAATGATTCTAACAACAGTTAAGTGATAAAACATTAGACGAGAAGAAGCAAGAAGAGAGAGATCTCCTATGATTACAGAGCTATATTTACTAAACTGCAGTTTACAAATTTAAGTAAACAAGTGCTACTGTACATAACCACCTTACATATGGATAAGGAACTAGCTTCCCGGGAACAGTTTATGTAATGATATCCATAGCCTGAGATACTCTAGAGCAGTATCTCATTGTACAGGTGGCCGTACTGGCTTAAAGCACTAGATAAAGACCTCTTGACTTGGACATGCTATGTTGCAGATAAGAGTTGTGATCTACCAGGGAGGGTAGGGAGATTGCCAGTTATGACACTAACCTTTGTGTTCAAGAATTGTGCATACTACCCAAGAATTCATTTCAAACCAAGGTGAAGAGAAATCATAAATCTCACATTGATAAAACATTAATTCCATTTTCTAAGTATTGTTCTGGGGTCCAAGTAAAATCCCTGTAAGGCAGCATTATTCCTGAAATGAAAGAAAATGGGGCAGCATGGTGACTCAGTAGTTAGCGCTGCTGCCTCACAGCGCCAAGGACCCAAGTTCAATTCCAGCCTCAGGCAAATGTCTGTGTGGAGTTTGCATATTCTCTGTCTGCATGAGTTTCTTCCAGGTGCTCTGGTTTCCTCCCACAATGCAAATATGTGCAGTTTAGGTGAAATGACCATGCTTAATTGCCCATTGTATTCAGGAATGTGTAGGTTTGATGCATCAGTCAGGGGTAAATATAGGGTAGGGGAATGGGTTTGGGTGGGTTACTCTTTGGAGGGTTGCTGTGGACTTGTTGGGTCGAAGGGCTTGTTTCCACACTGTCAGGATTCTATGATTCTTCTGTGAAACAAATATGTAGGTGGAAGGATCTGCCTCTATAAAGGGGCCACAGTCCATCAAAGTGTCAGCTCGTCATAAGCAATTTGCCTCTCCCCTATATTTTACTCAAGTGCTTGGTGGGCTGGGGGGTGGGGGTTGGTGGGGGGGGGGGGGGGGGTGTTAGTGGAGACTAACTGCATAGTCTTGGCTCTATGCTTTCACTGAAATTCCTCATCCCTGTTTTACTGCTGACTCCAGGCTGAATTATTGCTGTATGAATGCAGAAATATTGATGAGTGGAGTGGTGCCTGTGAGCTGAGCTCTCCTAGGGTCTATTCTGTTGGAACAGGTGGAATTGGAAACAGCAGTGCCAGATTGCCTGCCTCCCGTCCATCTCAGGAGAGATGTGCTTCTCAATCAGGGGCTTTTTAAGGCCCCCTTGGGCCAAGTTGAAGACGAAAAGAAGCTGCAGGTGAGCCAAGAGAACCTCCTCCAGATTCCTGTCACAAATTATTGAGCACCCTCACCCACAGATGTTCAGGAATGGACTCCAGTGATTAAATTGTGAATTTTACTTTTTAGATTTTTCATTCACAAAGTATAGGAGTCACTGGTTGGATCAACAATAATTGCCCATTCTGAATAACCAATGGAAAATGGTAGTAAACTGCCTTCTTACTGATTGTAGCCCATGCAGTGCATACAGAGTGTCATTAGGAAGGAAGTTCCAGGATTTTTCTCATTGACAGTGAAGCAATCACGATATATTTCTAGATCAGAATGGACAGTGGCTTTCAAATGTTAGTGTTCCCATACATCTGCTGCCTTTGTCCTTCTCAGTGATAGAAGTCAGAGGTTTATAAGGTATTGTCCATGGAGCCTTGGTGAAATTGTGCAGTCCATCTTGTAGATAGTACACATTGATGCCAATGTGAGCAAGTAGTGAAGGGAGTGAATGTGAAGGTGGTAGATGAGGTGCCAATCAGGTGGGCTGCTTTGTCCTGCATGGCATTTTTGAAGCTCCACTCATCCAGGGAAGTGCGGAATATTCCATCACACTTCTGACTTGTGCCTTTTAGATGGTGGACACCTTTTGGCAAGAAAGAAAATCATTAGATCACAAGACCATAAAACCTAGGAATGTAAAAGCAGAAGTAGGGGCCATTCAGCCCACAGAGTCTGCTCTATCATTCAATTTGATCATGATCTGATCCTCCTTAATTCTACTTACCTCCCTTTTCCCTAAAATTCTTAATTCCCTTACAGATTAAAAGTACACTTAACGTATTGAAAGTGAATTATTCACTGTAGGATTCCTAACTCTGACCTGCTCTTGTAGTCACAGTACTTATATAACTTGTCCAATTCAGTCTCCAGTAAATAGTAAACTCTAGAATGTTGATAGTGGGCGATTCAGTGATAGAAATGCCATTGAATGTGAAGACATAAAGGTTCAATGAAGAGTGCAAGTCAGCATGTTAGAAGCAGTATCAGGCAGCAATGTCTTTTTCTCCCTGTGCACATGTCTGTACACTTGTACACTTATATGCAGATGCTGTATGAGTGTCTTCAAGTTTGTTTGGGTCTGACACAACAGCAGAAAGGCTGGGTTGCACAATGGCAACCAGGAAGTTAATATTAATCAGCAACTGATTACACATTTACCGCTAGCACATATATTTAATCAGATCCTCCTGCAAATACAGCACCAGGATATGAAAAACAGACAGAGTGTCCTGTGGTTTGGAAAGTCCTCACCCTATTTCATTTAGCAGAACCAGTTCAAGATGTCTTGCCAGTGGAAATGACAAGAGAATAGTTTGAGTTGCCAAATGGATCTGTTTCTAACAGACTCTCAGTAAACCATTAATCAGAATCTCTATTATCCAATGCACTGCCCCTGTGTAAATACAAACCAATGCTGGATTCCTAGGCAACTGGGCACACTTATCTAAAATCATCGACAGCTGGGTCCTGAGTCACTCCACTACCATGGCAACTTGCAGACTCAACCTACAATGTTCCAGAACATTAAAATCATCTGGGACCCAAATTCTCCCTTTCACCAAGATGGAATTAAAATGTTAAAATGTTGTACTTTATTTCATTGTGAAAGCATTGGATTTTCTTATGATAAATTCAAAACACATGATGAGCTGCATGAATTTCATTTGTTATACAAACTAATTATTTTTTAAAATGAAGTGTCATAAGGTGGGAGGCTAGTTAATGTTATACCTATATTTAAGAAACTAGTCCAAGGAATTAAAGACCAGTCAGCTTAACATCAAGAGTGGAAAAAGTAGTGGAACTGCTAGGAAAGAGGAGAATTGAAAAATGTCTAGAAACCAAAAATGTAAAAATGACTGAATAGTCAATATCGACTTAAGAAGGAAAGTGTTGCTTTTCCTAGCTCATTTTTGAAAGTGGAACAAAGAGATAAGAAAGACAAGGATGACAAGGTACACAGATCCTTAAAAGTTGCCACCAGGTTGACAGGGTTGTTAAGAAGGCATACAGTGTTTTAACTTTTATTAATAGAGGGATCGAGTTCCGGAATTATGAGATTATGCTACAGCTGTACAAAATTCTGGTGCGGCCGCACTTGGAGTATTTTGTACAATTCTGGTCACCACATTATAAGAAGGATGTGGAAGCTTTGGAAAGGGTGCAGATGAGATTTACTAGGATGTTGCCTAGTATGGAGGGAAGGTCTTACGAGGAAAAGCTGAGGGACTTGAGGCTCTTTTCATTGGAGAGAAGAATGTTGAGAGGTGACTTAATAGAGACATATAAGATAATCAGAGGGTTAGATAGGGTGGACAGGGAGAGCCTTTTTCCAAGTATGGTGACGGTGAGCACGAGGGGGCACAGCTTTAAATTGAGGGGTGATAGATATAGGACAGATGTCAGAGGTAGTTTCTTTACTCAGTGAGTAGTAAGGGTATGGAATGCTTTGCCTGCAACGGTAGTAGATTCGCCAACTTTAAGTACATTTAAGTTGTCATTGGACAAGCATATGGACGTATATGGAATAGTGTAGGCTAGATGGGCTTCAGATTAGTATGACAGGTCGGTGCAACATCGAGGGCCGATGTTACTTTGTTTACTGCGCTGTAATGTTCTATGTTCTATGTTCCATAATGCAGTAGGTGCAATACAGCAAGACTTCCAAATGTCCTTCAATAAGGTACCACATAATAGACTAAATAATAACATCACAGCACATGGACTGTGACAACAAGTAGCAGAATGAGTAGCCAGTTGGCTGAAAGATACAGAGCTGGAAGTGAAGTCAAGACATAGGCATTCAGAATGCCTGAAAATGGGAAATTGGGTCACTGAAAGATGATGCTGGGATCTCTGCTGTTCACAACTTATATGAATGAAATAACTGACAATAAAAGCTATAAGTTACAAATAGCTGTAGACAGGTCTTCCTGACTTCATTGCAGGATCAGATAATGTGAGGGATCCTCAGGTATGTGACTACCTGAGGCCTGAGACAAAAATGCAGAAAAAACTATTTCTCCAGGTGAGGGAATTGAATTTCAGGACTAGGTTATTAAAATTCTTACTAGTCTATTTAAGAGTGAAATCAGAGAACTTTCTTTGACACAAATTGTATTAGACATCTAGTACTTCTTCCTGCAAGAGACTCCTGGTATCAGAGTACCAAGTGATATTTTCAAAACAGAGCTGGATAGATTTTGTTAGTTAAAGGTATCAAAGGACTGGGATCAATTGTGCATAAAAGGAGTTGAGGTACAGATCACTGTGATATAAATATAATCATAAGCAATTTAGAAAGCTCATGTGTGCTGCTTCAGGATGTGTTCTTTGAGTCGTGTTGCAACTGGACATGAGGAGAGGATACTGGATACAGGAAGAGGCTGGGAACACAAGGGGAAACTGATGAACATGAGAAGAGACTTGTGAACATGGGGGAGGTCTGGTGGACATGAGGGAGGTTAATGAACACAAAAAGAGATTGATGCACATTCGTGCAACTGATGTGAGAAGGTATGTAAAATATATGAGCACAGAGCAAAGGCCAGCCACCTTTGACACTCTTCTTGAGGACAGGTCCTTCCTGGTTGAGGTTGCTCACCCAGTTGCAACAAGTGCTCAATCTTGAGAACTGGCTGCACAGTTTAGACAGAATTGAGTCAGCACTGGAATTGTGCCAGTCAAGAGTGGGACCTCCAGAGAATGTTAAGCCAAGCAGATATCTGACCTACAAAACCAATGGGCCTAGGCAGCCATAGCCGCAACTACTGGCTTTCCTGTAGAGAGATTTTCTGGCACCTGAGGCACCCTTTTGTTTTATTAATCTGAATACTTCAACAGAGTTTTGCCTGAAATGTCGATTCTCCTGCACCTCGGATGCTGTCTGTCTTTTCCAGCACCACACTCTTGACTTTGATTGCCAGCATCTGCAGTCCTCGCTTTCTCCAGTGTGTCAAGTATAACTGCCCACTGGTTGGAATCATACCCCAGAAATCACACAAGACCAGGTTATAGTCCAACAGGTTTAATTGTGATTTCAAATAAACCTATTGCACGATAACCTGGCGTCATGTGATTTCTTACTTTGTTTATCCTAGTCCAACACTGGCACCTCCATATCATGGGAGTCATACCTGACACATAGGAAGATGGTTGTGGTTGTTGGAGGTCAGTCATCTCAGCTCCAGAACCTCTCTGCAGGAGTTCCTCAGGGTTGTGTCCTAGGTCTAACAATCTCCAGCTGCTTTATCAATGGCTTTTCCCTCCATCATAAGGCCAGAAGTGGGGATGTTTATTGATGATTACACAATGTTCAGCGCTATTCACGACTCCTTAATACTAAAATAATCCATTTTCAAATGTAACAAGACCTGGACAAAGTCCAAGCTTGGGCTGACAAGTGGCATGTAACATTTGCAAAACACAAATGCCAGGCAATGCCATCCCCAATAAGAGACAATCTAACCATTGCTCCTTGACGTTCAGTGGTGCTACTATCACTGAATTCCCCACTATCAACATCTTTAAGGGTTACCATTGACCAGAAACTCAATTGGACTTGCCATATCGACATAATGGCAACAAGATCAGGTGACAGGCCTACAGCGAATAACTCAGTTCCTTATTCCCTAAAGTCTGTCCATCTACAAGGCACAGGTTAGGGGTGTGATGGAACACTCCCCACTTGCCTGGATTGATGTAGCATCAAACAATATTCAAGACGCTTAACACATCCAGGAAAATGTAGCCTGCCTGGTTATCCACAAGCATCCACTCCCTCCACCACCAATGCTCAGTAGCAGCATTGTGTACCATATACAAGATGCACTGCAGAAATTCACCAAAGAACCTTAGACAGAGTAATGATTGCAACGAGGTTAGCCAGTTGGACCTCATAGAATATGAGTTCCCTGATCGGAGCTGTTAATATGGTCCAATCAGAGAGCCCTAACTGACAGGTATAAAAGGATTGTCAGAGGTTCTGTTTTTTTCTGAGAGCTGACTCTGAGGAAGTCAAGGACTCTCCACATATAAATAAAGGGTGACTTGGTGATGGGATACTGGTCTCTTTGGAGTTATTTCAGACATTCCAAACCCACAACCACTTCCATCCGGAAGGAACACCATCACCTTCAAGTTCCCCTCCAAGCCACTCACCATCCTGACTTGGAAAAGTATCACTGTTCCTTCACTGTCACTGTGTCAAAATGCTAGGATTTCAAGAAGGTAGTCTATCATCACATTCTTGAGGGCAACTGGAGATGTGCAATAGATACTAACCAGCCAGCAATGCCCATGTCTCATGAATGAATTTAAAAAAAGTGGAAGTAGCTCACTTTCCATACACACCTTCTCTCTGAGCAATGGGAGCCACTCCCAGTAGCAGAGGTACCATTCTGAGGGACTCGGCTGTTTTGGTTACGTCAGCATCACAGACTAACATCATATGATGTTAGCCAAAACTCGCTAATCCATATGATGCCAACACTAGCTGAGAATGTGATTATGACAAGTTTTTTTTTTCAATATAATTTATTGAAGGATAAATTTTGGTCAGGACACTAGGAAGGACTCAACAGTGCCATGGGATCTTTTACATGCATCTGAAAAAGATGGTATAATCTTAATGATAATGGTCAAAAATCTATCACTCGCCAAGGATTGATTAACTCCATGCAAAACAGTAAAATACATTATAAAATGTAAAGTAGAATTACAGGAAACCAATTAATTTTTGTGTGCATAATTTGCAAACCTACTATAGATTAACAACCAAGCTGAGCCACAACATTGTAGATATTTTCCTAATCAATTTGTTCAAATATATTATAACACACCTTTGGAGTAAGTGAGGACTTGAAGTCAGGCCTCCTGGTTCAGAGGTAGGGTCACCAACCTCTTGTATATATGCAGCACATGGAGTCCTTTAAGGTGAATGCTCTTAAAGACAAGGTATACATACTCAGTTTTATACTTCATTCAAAAGACAGCTCCACTGGCGGTTTTGCACTACAGTGCCAACCTTGATTTATGTGTTAGAGTCTTAAACCCTTAGACCTTTGGTTCAGAGGCAAGGATATTACTCATTGAGCCAACAGGAGTGTTGCTGGCTTAATTTGGTAGCCTCTGGGAAGGTGTCAAGCAGGTACAGTGGTGCCTGCACCCAGAAACAAACCTGACCCTTCTTTCTTGTTAAAGTGCATAAATGGAATGAAGACATGGTCTATACTGCACTCAGCCATTTGTCCAGGAATCTGGCTGAATCCATAACAAAGGACTGCATTTCTCCCAATCACACTGGAGACTGCAGCTGCCCAGCAAAAGGCTGCTTCTACCATCTGCACTGAAAGCTGTGACTACTTTTGATTCATTTCATGTTTCCAATGTCAACACAAGGGCTCAGTGAAACTACGCTGAATGAAGTGTTTTTTGCCTGGACGACATGATGGTGAAGTCCCAAGGAAATTTTTCTTCATATTTCATTTAAGTGAATAATTCCCCTAGATTTTTATTGATCATACTGACAAGGTCCAGCAGTGCTAAAAGAAACTCCAAAAAAACTTTCTAAAATGTCAGGGAACTGCCGCAATTTGAACTTTCCAAGCACATTATGCTCCCTAGAGGGGGTAGTATGAGCTCAAACCATCAAGTGCAGTGCCTCAGTTTTCTTTCTGAACTTGCTCTCTATTTCTAATGTTTACCTTAATTTGCAATTGTGATTTTTGTGAAATGTATCTTTTCTTTTCCTCACACAAAATGTTGAGTTTTTCTGCATCAACATCTGCTTGACTTGGATGTGGTACTGGAGAGATGGATGGATGGGAATGTTTAATAATTGTTCAAGGCCAGAGAAGGTAGTGGGAGGGAAGAGGGACATAGAAGGCGACATAAGTGACCTAAAGGTTGAGCTGAAACCCATCCTGAGCACTGAATGAGAAGGCTAGTATCTTGGGTAAATTTCCTGTCATCAAGGAAAAGCAAAATGAATGTGTGCTGGAAACACTTCATGACAGAAAAATGCATGAGCTTTCTATGAAATATATCAAAGTATCACGAGATTCTGTTCATAAGGCTCTCAACTGGGAAAGCGAAAATTAATTTCTAGGGACAAATAGAGCATCGAGATATCAGACTCGAATGCAATGCATTACTTCTCATTCAGTCACTCAACGCAGCTGGGTTTATCCCAGTGCAATCTTTTCGTTGGCAGTTAGCTTTGTGTTGATCACATTAAAACTGTTGATAGTTCGCGGATTGAGCAATAGCTTCCTAAAAACTCTATCAATGATTTCCCACATTCTCTGCAGAACGACAATGGTTCAATGAGTTGAAAGGATACATCATGAATCCTCAGGTTACATCTAAAGGGCTGTTTCAACTTGGTCATAGAGTCATACAGCATGGAAACAGATAATTGGTCCACCAGTCGATGCCAAAATGATCCCAAACAAAGAGAAAGAGAGACTGTCACTCATGTGAGAAAGATTGTCAAATAAAGTGAGAGAAGCTGTCACTCAGTGAGAGAGAGAGATTGTCACTCAGCGAGAGTGAGAAAGAGTGACTGTCACTCAGAATGTGAAACACTGTCACTCAGAGTGAGAGTGAGACTGTCGCTCAATGAGAGAGACACTGTAATTCAGTGTGAGAGATTGTCATTCAGAGCGAGAGAGGCGGTCAAACAGCGAGACAGACTATCACTCAGTGTGTGTGAGAGAGAGAGAAAGAGTCAGACACTCTGAGAGAGAAAGAGATGATCACTCAATATGAGACACACTGTCACTCAGCGAGAGAAACTGCCACACAGTGTGAGAGATTCTGCCACTCAGTGCAAGAGAGACTGACACTCTGAGAGAGAGACTGCCACTCAGTGAGAGACAGTCAATGTTTCACTGAGGGACAGTCTCTCTCTCTCTCTCTCTCACGCTGAAGGACAGTGTCTCTCACACTGAGTGATAGCCTCTCACTGAGTGGCAGTCTCTCTCACTGAGTGACAGTCCGTCTCATACTGAGTGATCGCCTGAGAGAGTGAGACAATCACTCAGTGTGAGAGAGATGGTCACTCAGCGTGAGAAAGATGGTCACTCAGAGAGAGAGAGAGAGAGAGAGAGAAAGATGGTCAAACAGCAAGACAGACAGTCACTCAGTGAGAGAGTCAGTCACCCAGTGAGAAAGAGTGTGTGTGAGAGAGAGAGAGAGAGAGATAATCACTCAGTATGCAACACACTGACACTCAGTGACAGAGACTGCATTCAGTGTGAGAGAGATAGTACCACTCAGTGTGAGAGGGTCGGTCACTCAGTGAGAGAGAGAGAGAGAGAGAGAATATCACTCAGTCTGAGTCACACTGTCACTCAGTGTGAGAGAGAGACTGTCACTCAATGCGAATGAGAGACGGTCAGTCAGCGAGAGAGAGAGAGAGATGGTCACTCAGTGTGAGAGAGACAGTAACTTAGCGTGAGAGAGAAACTGTCACTCAGCATGTGACAGGAAGAGCGAGACAGTCGTTCAGTGAGAGACAGACTGTCACTCAGAATGTGAGAGACTGTCACTCAGAAAGAAAGAGAGAGACAGTCACTCAGCGAGAGACAGACTGTTACTCAGAATGAGAGAGACTATGGCTCAGAATGAGAGAGACTGTCACTCAGAGCGAGAGCGAAACTGTCACTCAATGAGGGAGACATGAAACTCAGTGAGAGAGACTGTTACTCAGTGAGAGAGACTGTCACTCAGAATGAGAGAGACGATCACTCAGTGTGAGAGACAGGGTCAAACAGTGAGAAGGACTGTCATTCAGTGAGAGAGAGAATCACTCAGTATGAGACACACTGTCACTCAGTGACAGAGACTGCACTCAGTGTGAGAGAGAGACTACTACTCAGTGTGAGAGAGTCAGTCACTCAGAGTGAGAGAGAGAGAGAGAGAATATCACTCAGTGAGAGAGAGACTGTCACTCAGTGTGAGCGAGATACGGTCAGTCAGCGTGAGAGAGAAACTGTCACTCAGCGTGTGACAGGGAGAGAGAGAGTCAGTCGCTCAGTGAGAGACAGACTGTCACTCAGAATATGAGAGACTGTCACTCAGAGAGAAAGAGAGAGACAGTCACTCAGTGAGAGACAGACTGTTAGTAAGAATGAAAGAGACTGTGGCTCAGAATGTGAGAGACTGTCACTCAGAGTGAGAGCGAAACTGTCACTCATAGAGAGAGACAATGATACTCAGTGTAAGAGACTGTCACTCAGTGAGAGAGATTGTCACTCAGAATGAGAGAGACGATCACTCAGTGTGAGAGACAGGGTCAAACAGTGAGACGGACTGTCATTCAATGAGAGAGAGAGAGAGAGAAATGATCACTCAGAATGAGACACACTGTCACTCAGTGAGAGAGAGACTCCCACTCAGTGAGAGAGAGAGAGAATATCAGTCAGTACGAGTCACACTGTCACTCAGTGCGAGCGAGAGACAGTCAGTCAGCAAGAGAGAGACGGTCACTCAGTGTGAAAGAGACAGTAACTTAGAATGAGGGAGATGGTCACTCAGCGTGAGAGAGAAACTGTCACTCAGCATGTGAGAGGGGAGAGAGATAGAGACAGTCGCTCAGTGAGAGACAGACTGTCACTCGGAATGTGAGAGACTGTCACTCAGAGGGAAAGAGAGAGACAGACTGTTACTCAGAATGAGAGAGACTGTGGCTCAGAACGTGACAGACTGTCACTCAAAATGAGAGAGAAACTGTCACTCAATGAGAAAGACACTGAAACACAGTGTAAGAGACTGTCACTCAGTGAGAGAGACTGTCACTCAGAATGAGAGAGACGATCACTCAGTGTGAGAGACAGGGTCAAACTGTGAGATGGACTGTCATTCAGTGAGAGAGAGAGAGAGAGAGAGAGACAATCTCTCAGTATGAGACACACTGTCACTCAGTGACAGAGACTGCACTCAGTGCGAGAGCGAGAGACTTTCAGAGGGATGGCAGTGAAGGCAGTGCAATGTTCCTCTTGCAACATGTTTGAGGTGAGGGATGCCATGGACGTCCCTGCTGATTACACTTGCAGGAAGTGCACCCATCTCCAGCTCCTCCAAGACCGTGTTAGGGAACTGGAGCTGGAGTTGGATGAACTTAGGATCATTCAGGAGGCAGAGGGGGTCATAGATCGGAGCTTTAGGGAAGTAGCAACTCCAAAGATTGCAGACAGATGGATGACAGTGAGGGGGACTGGGAGGAAACAGCCAGTGCAGGGACCCCCTG